>NC_048311.1:6154977-6196069 GCF_013100865.1 Trachemys scripta elegans | reverse complement strand
CTGCCTGGCTGGGCGGCCGCTTTTATGGGCCCCTTGATCAGCCAAGCCCCGCCCCCTGCTCAGGCCTCGGCGTCCGTCCCAGCACCCAGCCCCTGCCGGCCCCTACAAACCAAAACAAACAAACACACAAGAACACCCAGGAACACCCAGGACAGATGCAAATACAGGTACCTTCCCTTCCAATGAGAACTCCCTCTCAAACTCCCCTGTTAGCCGCCCTGTTGGCTGCCACTGCTCGCGAGTAGCTGTGGATATTCTGGGTCCTTTCCCAAAGAAGACACCCAGAGGAAAGCAGTACATACTGACTTTCATGGATTTTGCTACCCGATGGCCGGAAGCAGCACCCTTAAGCAACACCAGGGCTAAAAGTGTGTGCCAGGCATTAACAGACATTTTTGCCAGGGTAGGTTGGCCCTCCGACATCCTTACAGATTCGGGAACTAATTTCCTGGCAGGGACCATGGAAAACCTGTGGGAAGCTCATGGGGTGAATCACTTGGTTGCCACCCCTTACCACCATGAAACCAATGGCCTGGTGGAGAGGTTTAATGGAACTTTGGGGGCCATGATACGTAAATTCGTAAATGAACACTCCAATGATTGGGACCTAGTGTTGCAGCAGTTGCTTTTCGCCTACAGGGCTGTACCACATCCCAGTTTAGGGTTTTCACCATTTGAACTTGTGTATGACCGTGAGGTTAAGGGGCCATTACAGTTGGTGAAGCAGCAATGGGAGGGGTTTGCACCTTCTCCAGGAACTAACATTCTAGATTCTGTAAGCAACCTACAAAGCACCCTCCGACACTCTTTAGCCCTTGCTAAAGAAAACCTAAAGGATGCTCAGGAAGAGCAAAAAGCCTGGTATGATAAACATTCCAGAGAACGGTCCTTCAAAGTAGGAGACCAAGTCATGGTCTTAAAGGCGCTCCAGGCCCATAAAATGGAAGCGTCGTGGGAAGGACCATTCACGGTCCAGGAGCGCTTAGGAGCTGTTAACTATCTCATAGCCTCCCCCACCTCCAACATAAAGCCTAAGGTATACCATGTTAATTCTCTTAAGTCCTTTTATTCCAGAGAATTAAACGTTTGCCAGTTTACAGCCCAGGAAACAGATGACGCGGAGTGGCCTGAAGGTGTCTACTACGAAGGAAAAAAGGATGGTGACGTGGAAGAGGTGAACCTCTCCACGACCCTTGGACGTCTGCAGCGACAGCAAATCAAGGAGCTGTGCACAAGCTTTGCACCAATTTTCTCAGCCACTCCAGGACGGACCGAACGGGCATACCACTCCATTGACACAGGTAATGCTCACCCAATTAGAACCCCACCCTACCGGGAGTCACCTCATGCCAAAAGTGCTATACAAAGGGAGATCCAGAACATGCTACAGATGGGTATAATCCGACCCTCTAATAGTGCATGGGCATCTCCAGTGGTTCTAGTTCCCAAACCAGATGGGGAAATAAGCTTTTGCGTGGACTACCGAAAGCTAAATGCTGTAACTCGTCCTGACAACTATCCAATGTCACGCACAGATGAGCTATTGGAGAAATTGGGACATGCCCAATTCATCTCTACTTTGAACTTAACCAAGGGGTACTGGCAATACCCCTAGATGAACCCGCTAAGGAAAGGTCAGCCTTCGTCACCCAGGCAGGGGTGTATGAATTCAATGTACTCCCTTTCGGGTTGCGAAATGCACCCGCCACCTTCCAAAGACTTGTAGATGGTCTCCTAGCAGAATTGGGAAAATCTGCAGTTGCCTACCTCGATAATGTGGCCATTTTTTCTGATTCATGGGCAGAGCACATGAAGCACCTGGAAAAAGTCTTTGAGCGCATCCAGCAGGCAGGACTAACTGTTAAGGCTAAAAAGTGTCAAATAGGCCAAAACAAAGTGACTTACCTGGGGCACCAGGTGGGTCAAGGAACTATAAATCCCCTACAGGCCAAAGTGGACGCTATCCAAAAGTGGCCGGTTCCAAAGTCTAAAAAACAGGTCCAATCCTTCTTAGGCTTGGCTGGATATTATAGGTGATTTGTACCCCACTACAGCCAAATCGCCGCCCTGCTGACAGACCTAACGAGAAAGAACCAGCCAAATGCAGTTCAGTGGACTGATAAGTGTCAAAAGGCCTTTAACCAGCTTAAGGCAACACTCATGTCTGACCCTGTGCTAAGGGCCCCAGACTTTGACAAACCGTTCCAAGTAACCACAAATGTGTCCGAGCGAGGTGTGGGAGCAGTTTTGATGCAGGAAGGACCGGATCAAGAATTCCATCCTGTCGTGTTTCTCAGCAAGAAACTTTCTGAGAGGGAAAGCCACTGGTCAATCAGCGAAAAGGAATGCTACGCCATTGTGTACGCGCTGAAAAAGCTACGCCCATATGTTTGGGGACGGCGTTTCCAACTACAAACAGACCATGCTGCGCTACAGTGGCTTCATACCGCCAAGGGAAATAACAAAAAACTTCTTCGGTGGAGTTTAGCTCTCCAAAATTTTGATTTTAAAATACAACACATTTCGGGAGCTTCTAACGAAGTGGCTGATGCACTCTCACGGGAAAGTTTCCCAGAGTTAACTGGTTAACAATTGTTCTTGAAATGAAACATATTGTTAGTTTTTATATAATCAGTAGTATGTCTAAAGGTACATGTGTCTTATTAACTCTGTTTTCTCCTAGAACTCCAGGAAAAAATGACAGCCAGTGTGGAACCGAACGTCCAACACTATCTGTGATTTGGGGGGCTCCAATTCCTCCATTTTATTACCTAGGCTTCTGGCATTGGTGTATAAACACCCTAATGTATGTCGTTTAGCCTGTCTCCCATTAGTAGCACTATAAGTTGCGGGCCTCCTTGCGTCCATCCCCCCTGTCCTTCCTATGTCCAATCTCATCTCCCCGGCTATGTCTCCTCTCATTTTACTCACCTTTTCCATACTGGAATCTGGCGTGGAGATTAACTGTGCATCTCCCAACCTTCTCCCCAAACTTCCTAGTTTAAAGCTCTTTTGATAAGATGAGCCAGCCTCCCTCCCAGAAGTCTATTTCCTTCCCTACTCAGGTGGAGCCCATCCCGCGAGAACAGGTGTCTGTCCCCGAAAGCCTCCCAGTGGCCATACATCCCAAAGCCCTCCTTATAGCACCGCTCCCAGTACTTCTGTTAGTCTCAAAGGTGCCACAGGACCCTCTGTTGCATAGCACTTAGAATTGCTAGTCATGGCCAGGACCTTGTGCTTGGTGCCGTACAAACAGAACAAAAAAAGTCCCCGCCCCAGAGAGCTTAAAATATAATTATACAAGACACAACAGATGGGAACACAGAGATGGGGGAGCACAAGGAGACAATATAGGTCAGCATCCCAGTAGCAAATGAAAGACGACAGGAAGAGTGGGGATAGCCCATGAACGACCTCCACAGGGAAGACAAGCGACTAGATGTGACAGAGAGGAGGGTGGTGAAGCACTGGAATGGGTTACCTAGGAAGGTGGTGGAATCTCCATCCTTAGGGGTTTTTAAGGTTTAACAAAGCCTTGCTGGGATGATATAGTGGTGTTGGTCCTGCTTTGAGCAGGGGATTGGACTAGATGACCTCCTGAGGTCTCTTCCAAACCTGATATTCTATGATTCTAGAAGGGGTGGCCAGCAGGGGGATGGAAAGAGAGGTTGAAGCGAGGGGCCAGGAGAATGAGCTTGCAGCAGCATGCTGAATTGGATAAGAGGGGGTGTCACTGTGTCAATGCCAGGGGGATTATGTCACTCTAGGGGGAAAGACAAAGCCGTGCAGCTACTGTGGGTAGACACGGCCAGAGGCACATTACAAGTTTGGCTCTCATTGAAAGTCTGTTTTGAAAAGTGGGACTTCTGCTCCTCAATCATTTAGATGCATCTAAAAATTCTACAGAGAAATGCAGGGCAGACCCAGCCCTTCCCACCACGGCTAAACCCACTGATACATTTTAACTTCCCAGCAATAGAGTGTGTGAACCAAGCGCTGGAAAAGAGCAGGACCAAAGGAACCACTTTGGGGGATCCCCTGACACTGTACACAGGGCAGCATATTCCCCCAGCAGCTCAGGGACTAGGCAGAGGCAGGAACTGGCTTTTCCTCTCCTTGCCCCTCACAGTGTCCCAGGAAAGTCAATCTGTCCCGGGATGCTGCAGGGAATGGGGCTGGGCAGGGCTGGGCGAACCTCCCTCCCTACCTACTGCTCCTGCTGTCCCTGCCAATCTCTCCCCCTGTCTCCCTCCTGCCCCCTCTCCCCTTCCCTCAGGCTGGGAGATTTGGTCCCTAGCCCAGTCCCAGGGCATTCACTCTCCTGGAGCTGGCTCGGCTCCTGCAGGCGCTCAGGGGGACAGAGCCGGGGGAGAGCAGCAGCTCTGGGACTCGCAGACCCCGGCCCGGGAGCAGAGCTGGGGCGAGGAGGGGCCTGGCCCCAGCCCTTTCCCCCGGGTCTCTCCCCTCACCTGCAGGCTTCGGCTCAGGGGCTGGTGTGGGCAGAGCCCGGGGCTGCCCCAGGGGCTGGTTCCAGCCACCCGGAGAAAGTCCCCCCTGCTGGGCACAGAGGGGCACTAGGGAAGGGCTCTCCCCGTACACACCCCGCTGGGGAGCACCAGCGGCTCAGCCCCGGCAGTTCCCACTAGCTGCAGTTCACCGCTCCAAGCCAATGGAGGCAGCGGGAAGCAGAAGCCAGCACATCCCTTGGCCCATGCCACTTCCTGCAGCCCCCATTGGCCCGGAGCGGCAAACCGTGGCCAGTGGGAGCCACGATCAGCCGAACCTTCGGACGTGGCAGGTAAACAATCCAGCCCGGCCCGCCAGGGTGCTTACCCTGGCGACCCGCGTGCCAAAGGTTGCCAATCCCTGGTCTATACATTGCTTGGGCATATGTATACTTGGCTGCTTGTGTCAGCACTGCATGTACTCACCTGGAGTGCTTGTGTTAGAATTTATAGGGTTAGAAGGGACTGCAAGGGTCATCTAGTCTAATCCTCTGCCAAGATGCAGGATTTGTTGTGTCTACAGCATCCAGAACAGATGGCTATCCAGCCTCCTTTTGAAAACCTCCAGTGAAGGAGCTTCCATGACCTCCCTAGCCAGTCTGTTCTATTGTCTTACTGTTCCTACAGCTAGGAAGTTTTTCCTGAAATTTAATCTAAATATGCTATGCTGTAGTTTGAACCCGTTGCTCTTGTCCTGCCCTCTGTGGCAAGAGAGAACAACTTTTCTCCATTTTTTTTATGGCAGCCTTTCAAGTATCTGAAGACCGCTGTCATGTCCCCCCTTCATCTCCTCTTTTCCAAACTAAACATACCCAGTTCCTTCAGCCTTTGCTCATATGACTTGCATTTGATCATTGTTGCATGCCTCTGGATCCTTTTTAATTTCTATACATCCTTTCTATTCATTGGTAACCAAAATTGGACAGCGTACTCCACTAACCAGCACCAAGTAGAGCGGTACTATCGGGTCCTGTGACTTGCACGCTATGCCTTTGCTAATGCAACCTAAAATTGCCTTTCCTTTTTTTGCAACAGCGTTGCACTGTTGACTCATGTTGGGGATGAGATCCACAATTCCCAGATCCTTCTCAGCAGTGCTGCTGCCAAGCCAGTTATTCCCCATTCAGTATTTGTGCATTTGTTTTTTCATCCCCCATTGTAGCACTTTACATTTGTCTATGCTGAATTTCATCCTGAGGTTCTGCCACCATGTCTGTTCCTTCCTGTTCTGCAGTGCTATCCCATCCCGCTGGCCAGTGCTAGTTGGCAGAGACCTGAAGCAGTGCTCCCCTCAGGAAACTGTCATGAAAAAGTAACTGCTCTATTTCATCCTTCTCTGCTAGCCATATTGCCATGGCTGTCTCCCACCCATCCGAAGCTGTCCAGCTGCATGACTGCCAGTACACACAGCACAGCCTGTTCATATTAGGGACGGTCAGGACCATGGCCTCAACAGTAACTTCCTCATGCTGCCTTACTGCAGTTTGAAAATGTCACTGGCAAGGGACAAAAAAAAAAAGGATGAATTATGGGATGCCAGACGAGGAATCCTAGGAGTTTGTTAGTTTGACCCCAAACTAACAAACCAGTTAGTTTACCAGTTGGTTGTGGTAAGCATCCCACAATGCATCATGAAAAAGATCCCACAATGCAGAGAGCCCAGTGGTGGAACATTGTGTCCCGGGGTATCTGCTCAGGATGCTCCATGGTTATTTTGACCAAAGTGCAGAGCAACAATTCAGAAGGGAAGCAGCTAAAAGTGGCACAAACAAAGAGGAGTGGATGCATTCTTTCATGATAGTTATACTGATACAGTTAGAGCAGAAAAACGTACACCAGAAAAATCTTTCCCATGTAGACATGGCCTAACTTCAATGAATCTATCAGCCTCAAATTCAAATTAAAATGTAAACCTGTGGCTTCAATTTCACTGTGTTCTTCATTTCACCCATCCTTACCACTACTTCATACAAACAGCTGATTAATAATAAATATTCCATTGTAAAGTTAACACTTCCCCCAGCCCCCAACTCAGTCAATGAAGTTGTCAAGGCTGTATCCCCACTTTGAACTTTACGGTACAAATGTAGGGGCCTGCATGAAAACTTCTAAGCTTAACTACCAGCTTAGCTCTGGTCCGCTGCCACCATCCCAAGGCTAATTTCCTTCCCTGGGTAGCCTTGAGAAACCTTTCACCAATTTCCTGGTGAATACAGATCCAAACCCCTTGGATCTTAAAACAAGGAGAAATTAACCATCCCCCCTCCTTCCTCCCACCAACTCCTGGTGAATACAGATCCAACCCCCTTGGATCTAAAAACAAGGAAAAATCAATCAGGTTCTTAAAAAGAAGGCTTTTAATTAAAGAAAAAGGTAAAAATCATTTCTGTAAAATCAGTATGGAAATTAACCTTACAGGGTAATTAAACTTAAAGAGCTTAGAGGACTCCCCTCCAGTCTTAGGTTCGAAGTACAGCAAACAAAGATAAACACTCTAGTAAAAGGTACATTTACAAGTTGAGAAAACAAAGGAAAACTAACACGCCTTGCCTGGCTATTTACTTACAAGTTTGAAATAGGAGAGACTTGTTTAGAAAGATGTGGAGAACCTGGATTGATGTCTGGTCCCTCTCAGTCCCGAGAGCGAACACCCTCCCAAACAAAGAACACAAACAAAAGCCTTCCCCCCCACAAGATTTGAAAGTATCTTGTCCCCTTATTGGTCCTTTAGGTCAGATGCCAGCCAGGTTACCTGAGCTTCTTAACCCTTTATAGGGAAAAGGATTTTGGAGTCTCTGGCCAGGAGGGATTTTATAGTACTGTACACAGGACAGCTGTTACCCTTCCCTTTATAGTTATGACAGAAGTATTTTTGGAGTACAGAGAATTAGTTTCTACGTGAACTTTGATTTTTTTTGTGTGTTTAAGTGCCTGTATTAAAAAAAAAAAAAAAAAAAAGAAAGAAAGAAACAGCAAGATAATTACAATGGAACAACAGTGCATTTAATGGACCTAGATTCTAAATGTACAAGGGATAATTACTCAGCCTTGTGGTCAGCCCCTTCGGTCTGACCTAGTATGGCCATTCTCATGGAAAAGGAACAAGTAAACAGGTCATGGAGTTCACCTACTCATTACGGGGGCTCTGTAGTGTATACATGTATTGAAAAGGAAAACTTGAGACCCATGACAGTGTATGTATGTAATTCTACTGGCAGATATCAGTAACTCAGTCATCTAGCTAAACCTTCTAGATCTGTGAATTCATAGTAACTACAGGGGAATAAAAAGCAGAATCCAAGTGTAATTTCAGCTGCTAGATTTCAGAGTAGCAGCCGTGTTAGTCTGTATTCACAAAAAGAACAGGAGTACTTGTGGCACCTTAGAGACTAACAAATTTATTAGCCCACAAAAGCTTATGCTCTAATAAATTTGTTAGTCTCTAAGGTGCCACAAGTACTCCTGTTCTTCTAGCTGCTAGATTGTACAGTATAAAATAAACCCTTAAAGAGACTTTCCTGGAGGCCCCATTTCAGCCCACAAAGATCAATTTTCACACTCTTGTCTTCTCCAGATAAAGGACTCTGAGCATTTGAGAAACTGGGATCTACCTCATTCCTCCTTGTTCAAATCAAGAAAAATCATAATTAAACCATCGCCTTGACTCAGTGCCCAGAGCCCAGGATAGGATGTTTTGAACCTGAGTCCAACATTGCTCCTGTACGTATCAATTCCATTAAATAAAACACCGGAAAGAATAAACCAGAAGTTACAAGATAAAGATTGTTCTAGGTTCCTAGTACCAAACTTAAATGTAGGAGCTGAAGAGGGGACACTCAGAGCTTCCTTGAGAAGTGAGAATCAAATCCCATCACAACGTCTCAGTCTCTTGCTCTACAGGACTCCCTTCCAGGAAGGTGATTTTATTCTCTGCTTTAATAACTGTTACATGTCCTTGTTACGTGGCCACTCCAGCCTGGCCTGACACTCAGATTCATGGGAATCGGTAAAGGTGTTATCCACATGGCCCATCCCTATCCAGGACCCCTCTAGGGTTTGTGTCCTGTGTGGATTCTCTGATATGTATTAAAGTCTGCTCTGAGACGTGCCCTCATTGCATTTTTAGGGTTTCTCTCCCATGTGTTTTTTCTGATGTTTACTGAGGTCTGAGCTGTATCGGAAGCTTTTTCCACAGGTCAGGCATTTATACGGTCTCTCTCCTGTGTGGACTCTCTGATGTGCAATAAGGTTGGAGTGCCAACCAAAGCTTTTCCCGCACTTGGGACATTCACAGGGTTTTTCGCCTGTGTGGGTCCTCTGGTGTGAATCCAGGTGTGAGCGCTGACCAAAGCTTTTCCCGCACTCGGGACATTTGTGGGGCTTTTCGCCCGTGTGGGTTCTCTGATGTTTAATAAGGTTCCACTTCTGATTGAAGCTTTTCTCACACTGGGGGCATTTATAGGCGCTCTCCCCCATGTGAGTTCGCTGGTGTGAAATAAAGTGCGAGCTCTGGCGGAAGCTTTTCCCGCACAGGGAGCATGTGTGGGGCTTCACTCTTGTGTGGCTTCTCTGATGGGTAATAAGGTACCAGCTCTGGCTAAAGCTTTTCCCGCAGTCGGGGCATTTATAGGGCTTCTCTGCTGTGTGGATTCTCTCATGTCTGATAACCGATGAGCTGTGTTTGAAGCTTTTCCCACACTCGGGGCACTTATAGGGTCTCTCTCCCCTGTGGATTCCCTGATGTGCAATGGGGTGGGAGCGGAGTCTGAAGCTTTTCCCGCACTCACTGCAGGTGTAGGGTTTTTCTCCCAAGTGGTTTCTCTGATATTTTGTGAGGTCTGAGCTGAGACTGAAGCTTTCCCCGCAGTCAGTGCATGTGTAGAATTTCTCTCCTGTGTGGATTCTGTAATGTGCAATGAGGTTTCCACGCAGGCTGAAGCGTTTCTCGCAGTCAGGGCACTTGTAGGGTTTTTCTCCTGTGTGGATTCTCTGATGAATAAGAAGAACGGATTTCCAAGGGAAGCTTCTCCCACAGTTGCTGCACATATAGGGTCCCTCTCTAGTGGGGATTCTCTGTCGAACAGCTTCTTTGATTTTCTTGTTCCCTCTGCTCCTCTGAGAGGATTTACACTGTATCTTCTCTGGCTAGTTTCCCTGCTGCTTCTCTGGCCTGCACTGACTCTCATGGGCTTCTCGCTGCTCAGGACTCTGAGAAAAGTTCCCTTCACCGCTTCCTGAGACCACCCCGTGTGGTTCCACTGGCTCAGGACATCCCTGCTGAGAGTTCTCCTCCTCCTTCTCGCTCACTGTCCAGTCACCTGCTGGGACAGAGAGAAACCAGACAGGAGTCAGTCAGTATATTGAGAGCTGATGGGGAGACAAATATTAGGAGCTAAATCCCTCAAACCCTGGTAGGTGAGAGACCTAAATATTAATGCAAAATATTAATAAATTTAAATATTATGCCATCAAACCTTCCTGTTCTTATACTGAAGCTTAAATATATTTACCATTGCTCTCATACATATGATCATTGCAGAAAAGTACCTCACATACATGTATTTCTGTTTGTTTAATTATGGGGAAAAAAAAATCAAGCTAACCAAAGGAGTCTCAGGGGACTTCTACCTTATCTCCCAAAGACAAACAAATGTCAGTAAAGATAAACATCGCTTTATGGCTAAGGAGAATCTATTACCTCCAAGTGTGTTTATGCAGACTCTAGAATGCAGCTGTATAGCTTCTGTTGAACTGTAACATTCTATACACTACTTTCTTTTATACCATGCTTTGAAAGATGTATGTGTGTTAGTTATTGTGATTCCTGCTTTGTATAGAATATTTGTTAAGAGTCTGTAATTACAATATCCTGGTAGGTTGTAAATCTAGAAACCATTTGGTCAAAAAGCAACCAAACCTATCAGAGTGTTACATGAAGAAACGGGACACATCCTTCTTGTACAAGATGCCAATGTGGTATAGATATGATCTTTATCACCAGAAAAGAGATTTTGTGAGATATGTATGGTTGAGAAAGAGTCCTGGATGTGAAAAAGAATGTGAGGATGTTTTTGTTCAGAAAACCTCAAAAAGAAGTAATGCTTAAGATGTGCTATCACAGCTCTAAACCAAGTCATAAAACTGAGTCTTCTATAGCCATCATATTTACAAAGAAAAACTTCAGTTAAACCCACCCAAAGAATTCTAGAAATATCCTTATTGAAATTGATTTATTTTGTAAACACACTAATGTCTTCATTCTTTAAATATAGAGACAATTTATGGTGGGAAATATTTTACGGAAGACATTGGTTACTTCCAAATCATGTTTCCACTTAAAAAGTGAAAATCTTTATTGTTTCTCGAATGCTTAAGGAGATGAATATTTGCAAATATTTTGAATCTAAATGAAAATGTTCATATGAAAACTGCCTGATATCATTGTTCTATGAATGGTAAGATGTCTCATGCACAAATGTAGCAAAGTGATTTGATGCTAAATTAATTTTATTAATGTAAGAAGCCATTTAAGTATAAGATATTTACATTAATGGAGAATTAATTATTGGCAGTGCACAGGCAAACCCTCACCCAACTCTGGAAGACAAAGCTGTTGCAAGAGTCAACAACTTTTTAATTATTTAAGCTAGAGGCTTTGTAAGAGCTATTGAATTGAAAGAGACAATTTTGAGAACTACAAGACTTTATATGAGGAATGGGAGTGTTTGAACTTTTTGAAAATAGAATTTCATTTCCTGTCAAACTCTAATAAAATTGAAAGAATATCTCAGAAAATGGACTGAATAAAAAGGAAGTTTTAAAAGTAACTTTTAAAGTTATCAAATGCTTTCCTGCCACAAAAAGGGCAAAGACAATTTAAGAAATGTTGGATGCTCATTAGGCTGATTGCATATTCAGGAGTTGAAGGTGTCACCTAAGCCAACCCCGAAGGCATGGAGCCCATGAAAGAGTCACAGCACCAGCTTTGACGCTAAACAAGCCTGAAAGAAGTTTTTCTATAATTTCATGGAAATAGGAAAGAGAAGAGTATAAATAAACTGTGAAGTGAGCACAACCCTCTGCTACCCTGCTAAGACAGCAAGCACTTCACAACTCATCCTGTGCCCATCTCCAAGCAAGTTGCCACAGACAGGTAAGAAAAACAGAAGACTCAAGAAGAAGCCAACCGTAGAAATTGGCGATAAGTATTCCTTTCATGCAGTTTTGTTTATTTACAAAGAATGTACACTGTATCTCTGGATGCAGAGGGAATCAAATAGCAGGAAGCAGATTCTTTTGCTCACAACACCAAGAACACGCTTTGAACCTGCACCCCTGACCCAAAAACCTCTTCCCAGGTCTCTTCCAGTTGTCGGTACAGTGCCACGGCATTGGGGTCCAGTAAGGGGGTGAGAACCTGATGAGAGACAAATGGGAGGGGAAGGCCATTCCCGATGGAGAGTTGGTGGTGGAGTATGTCCTGACCTTCTGGGAAAGACTTGCCAAGCTCATGGGCCTGGCCAGGGAGAATCTGGACAGAGCCCAGAGGAAGCAGAAGGTCTGGTATGACCGCACGGCACGGGCCCGCGCCTTTGCCACCAGGGATCAGGTGATGGTCCTCATCCCTGTGAGGAAAAACAAACTCCAGGCCGCCTGGGAAGGGCCCTTCAAGGTTGTCAAGCAACTAAATGAGGTAAACTATGTGGTGGAGCTGTCTAACCGGGCACATCGCCCCCGGGTGTACCATGTGAGTATGATGAAGCCATATTATGACAGGGGGAATGTGGTGTTGGCCGTGTGTGGACATTGGGAGGAGCAGGGAGATGACCCTTTAGTAGATCTATTCCCTGGGACAAGAGCTGGTTTCCCCCTGAAAGCAATTCCCCTCTCGGATCAGCTGACCCTGGCCCAGCAAGCTGAGATCAGAGGGGTGCTGCATCTGTACTTACAGCTGTTTTCCAGCCAGCCTGGATGCACTAATGGGTGCAGACAGGATCGCACACGCCTATAAAATGCTCCCCCTTCCGAGTCACAGGGAAACCTGCTCAGGACCTGGAAAGAGAGGTCAGGACATGCTGGCTTTGGGGGTGATCCAGCCATCTTCCAGCCCTTGGGCCTCGCCAGTGGTGCTGGTCCCCAAAAAGGACAGGTCAATCCGGTTCTGTGTGGACTATCAGAAGCTCAATGCCATCACTGTATCCGATGCCCAGGCCTGATGAGCTCCTAGACAAGCTGGAAGGCGCTCGGTACCTTACCATCATGGATCTTACAAAGGGGCTACTGGCAAGTACCGCTGGATGCAGATGCCAAGCTGAAATCGGCCTTTAACACCCCTCTGGAGCTTTATGAGTTCCTGACCCTGCCTTTCGGCCTCAAGGGAGTGCTAGCCACCTTCCAGCGCCTGGTGGATCAGCTACTGAGGGGGATGGAGAGTTTTGCCGTGGCGTATGTTGACGATATCTCTGGTTTTAGCCAGACCTGGGAGTGTCACATGTCCCAGGTTAGACAAATGCTGGAGAGACTGCAGGAGGCTGGGCTGACCGTAAAAGCTGAGAAGTGCAAGGTGGGGATGGCTGAAGTATCCTACCTAGGTCACTGGGTGGGGAGCGGCTGCCTAAAGCCGGAACCAGCCAAAGTGGAGGTGATCAGAGACTGGCCTGCTCCACAAACCAAAAAGCAGGTCCAAGCCTTTATTGGGATGGCGGGGTATGTGGCCCCACTTTAGTTCTATAGCCACCTCCATCACTGAGCTGTGCAAGAAGGGGAAGCCAAACAAGGTGGTCTGGACCGAGGAGTGCCAGGAGGCTCCCCGGGCGCTGAAGGAGGCTCTGGTCAGTGGCCCAGTTCTGGCAAACCCAGACTTTGACAAGCCTTTTATGGGGTACACTGACACCTCAGACATGGGACAGAGGGTGGTGTTAATGCAGGAGGATGAAAAAGGGGGAACGACACCCGATCATGTACCTGAGCAAAAAGTTGCTACCCCGGGAGCAGAACTACGCGGCCATCGAGAAGGAATGCCTGGCCATGGTGTGGACTCTTAAGAAACTAGAGCCATATCTCTTTGGGCGATACTTCACCGTGCACATCAACCACTCTCCCCTGTCCTGGCTGCACCAGATGAAAGGAGCCAACGCCAAACTCCTGCAGGATTATGACATGGACGTGGTCCATGTGAAGGAAAGTGCCAACGTGATAGTGGATGTGTTGTTCCAGAGAGGGGGCCCTGAACTTCCCCGGGTCACCGGGCAGAGTGCCCCGCTCAGTTCAGTCTCGAAGAGGGGAGAGATGTGACGGAGCAGGGAGCGGGGCAGATTTGACCTGGGAATGTTGCAGGGGAGTTACATTGGGGATGGGAAGGAAGCTACCTGAGCTGTAACCTGAGCCGTAACCTGAGCCAGGAGGGGGTTGGGAGAAGTGACACCTTCTGCCCAGGAGACTGAACAAAGGAGAGGAGGAGCAGAGGGGAGGGGGGAAGAGAGCTGCTGGAGGAGTTTTTTTGTTTTCAGTTTGGGCTGGGTGGTGCAACGCAAGGAACCCCAAGCTAGGGTCTAAGCTCCCTAAACCCCCCAGAAGGACTTGATTGAGGGGTTCTGGTTGTACCTACACGCTCTGCTTGGGACTGTGTTCCTGTCATCTAATAAATCTTCCATTTTACTGGCTGGCTGAGTCTCACTGTGAATCTCAGGAAGAGGGGTGCAGGGCCCTGACTCCCCCACACTCCGTGACACCCCGCCATACATGTGCCCCCACCCACCCACAGGCCTCCACAACACAGGCCAGAACAGGAAGATGTTACTGGGGGCTTGGCTACAGTTGCAAGTTAGAGCACATTAAAGCAGCCCCAGGCACCCTAACTCACAACCCGTCCACACTGGCAAGGCACTTAGAGCGCCTGGACTGTGCAGCTGGAGCGCTCCTGGTAATCCACCTCTACGAGAAGCATAACGCTTGCTGTGCCTCGTCTGAAACGCCCGAGCATCAGTGTGAATGAGGTGTTGCATTACTGCGCTTTGATGGGCCTCTGGAAACGTCCCATAATCCCCTTAAGACAAGTGGCCACTCTTGTCATTATTTTGGAATTGGCTGTAGGAATGCAAATATGCCCTTTCAAAGCTCCATTTCTGACAGCCGGCTGCTTATCTGCTCCGGGATAAAGCAAGCCATTAGTGTGGAATGCTGCTGTTGTGAGTGTGTGAGTAGGGTGACCAGACAGCAAGTGTGAAAAATTGGGACAGGGGGTGGGCGGTAATAGGATCCTATATAAGAAAAAGACCCAAAAATCAGGACTGTCCCTATAAAATCGGGACATCTGGTCACCCTATGGGTTGGGGGTGGGGAAGGGGGTCTGCTGCTATCGGAACTTACAAGACAGCATGCTGACATGCTCTCAACTCCCCAAAAACCCACTCTCTCTCCCCCCACATAAACACAACACACTCCCTGTCACACTCCACCTCCTGCCCCCATTTGAAAAGCACGTTGCAGCCACTTGCATGCTGGGCTAGCCACCACAATGCACTGCTCTCTGTGGCATTGCAAGAGCTGCTAATATGTGACCACGCCAGTGGGCTTGAATCTGACAGTGTGAACACACTGCAGCACTTTCCCTACTGCGCTCTCTGAGGGCTGGTTTAACTCACAGCACTCTACGGCCTTGGCTACACTTGTGAGTTGCAGCGCTGTAAAGCCGCCCCCAACACTGTAACTCACTCCCCGTCCACACCGGCAAGGGACTTGCAGCGCTGTATCTCTGTGGTTGCAGCGCTGCATGTACTCCACCTCCCCGAGAGGAATAGTGAGTATTGCGCTGCCGCTGCAGCGCTGCGGCACCAGTGTGGCCACCAAATGCGTTGTGAATGGCCTCCAGAATTATTCGGCAGTATCCCACAATGCCTGTTCTAGCCACTCTGGTCATCAGTTCAAACTCTACTGCCCTGGCCTCAGGTAACCAAGCATGTGAACCACCCTTTACATTCCCCGGGAATTTTAAAAATTCCCTTCCTGTTTGCTCAGCCCAGCGTGGTGCGGAGTGCTATCAGCGAATCTTTCCAGGTGACCACTGCCTCCATGCGCCAAGCAAGCCCCAGCATGGAGCAATGGCGAGTTGCTGGACCTCATCAGTGTTTGGGGGGGAGGAAGCTGTACAGTCCCAGCTGCGCTCCAGCCATAGAAATTACGATACCTTCGGGAAGGTATCAAAGGACATGATGGAAAGGGGCCATGACCGGGACGCCCTGCAGTGCAGAATTAAAGTGAAGGAGCTGCAGAGTGCCTACCCCAAAGTCCACGACGCAAACGGCCGCTCGGGTGCTCCCCCCGCGACCTGCTGATTCTACAAAGAGCTGGATGCGATACTTGGGGTTAACCCCACCTCCACTCCGAGCACCACCATGGACACTTCAGAGCCGGGGTGGGGGGGGGGAAGAGAAGGAGGAAAACAGGAGTGATGGTGGTGGGCCGGATGGAAACACCCTGGAATCCCTGGAACCATGCAGCCAGGAGCTCTTCTTGAGCCAGGAGGAAGGTAGCCAGTCGCAGTGGCCGGTATTTGGTGGAGGACAAACAGAAGAGCAGGTTTCCGGTAAGCGGTTTCTTTTTTCGGGAAGGAATTTTTTCGGTGCGGGCTCTTTGGGAAAGGAGGGTTAGGCATGCATGCCTAGATGCAGAATAGTGCATTGATGTGGTTTATCACGTTGCAGTAATCGGCCTCGGTAGTCTCCTCGAATGTCTCATGCAGAACGTGTGCAATGCGCTTGTGCAGGTTTAGCGGGAGAGCCACTGTGGGCCTTGTCCCAGCCAGGCTAACGTGTCCGTGCCACGAGGGGCGGGGGGACCATTGCTGCACACAGGCAAGCTGCATATGGGCCAGGGTGGAAGCCGCATTGCAGTAGAAGACCCTCCCTTGCTTCCCAGGTCACCCTCAGCAGCAAGATATCATCCAGGACAAACTCCTGTGGAAAATGTTGGGACAGTGTTCAGTGTAGCTGCCCCCTGAAGCTGTTGGCTCTCCCCAAGGCACAGAAACCCAGAGGACAATGCAGCCCTGAAACAATCAGTCCCCCTTACTCACCATTTTGAGGCTCCCGTGGGATATGTGTGCTCTGTTTCAGATGGGAAAATTATGCTATTGTGTAGACCCTGTGTGTTTTCTACTCCTTAAGTGCGGGGGGAATCATTACTCTGTCTGGTATAAACAATGCTGCCTCTGTTAAATGTTGCATTTTGCCTATACAGCTGCATCAACCTTGAGACCTCAGCTGTCCCTCTTATCGCCTGCTCAGAGACTGCAAAGACTCAGGAAGAGACCGCGAAAAAGCAAAGAAGACATGCTGCAAGAAGTGATGCGGCAATCTATTAAAGAGAACGAGAAAGCACAGAACTGGAGGGAGAGAGAAAGCAGGATGCGCCAGGAAAATGCAGTGCCCTGGTGGCAAAGCACGGAGCACCGGCAGCAAAGTACGGATCGCCTCATAAGCATCCTGGAGCACCAAGCAGATGCCATCCAGGAGCTGGTAGCCATGCAGAAAGAGGAGCAGTCCCGCAAACGCCATCCCCCCTACAGCCCTTGTCCCAAAACTCTTTCCGTTGTGCCCCATTGTCACCTCCAACCCACTTTCCCCAACTTCCGTGTTCTTCACGCCACCCGCTGCCTCCAACACCAGTATCTTCACCACCCAACCCTGAAAACCACGATCCTTACCCTCTGCACTCAATCCCCATCACCATGCAGTAGAGCTATCCTGAAGTGCAGCACTCACTGCACAGCACACCAGACAGGACATACGCAAATCTGTGATTGTACCGTTCCCCACTCCACCCCCTTGTTTCTTTCCAATAAGTGGATTTTTTGGCTTTGAAAACATTCTTTATTATTGCATAAAGTAAAAGACTCCTTAGCACAGGAAATAAACAGGCACTGAAAGTCTGCTTAGCAAACACTGATTCCTAAAGATTGGAACTACTGCACTTCACTCCAGTGCAGGGCACCAGATATCACTGCTGGTTTTCAGCCTCGAATTGTTCCCTCAAGGCATCCCTAATCCTTGCAGCCCCATGCTGGGCCCCTGTAATAGCCCTGCTCTCTGGCTGTGCAAATTCAGCCTCCAGGTCTTGAACCTCAGAGGTCCATGCCTGAGTGAAGCTTTCACCCTTCCCTTCACAAATATTATGGAGGGCACAGCACGCGGATATAACCGCGGGGATGCTGTTTTCGGCCAAGTCCAGCTTCCCATACAGAGATCGCCAGCGGGCCTTTAAACGGCCAAAGGCACACTCCACATTCATTCGGCACCGGCTCAGGCTGTAGTTAAACCATTCCTTGCTGCTGTCAAGGCTCCCTGTGTAGGGTTTCATGAGCCACGGCATTAACGGGTAAGCAGGATCTCCAAGGATCACAATGGGCATTTCAACTTCTCCTACTGTGATCTTCCACTCTGGGAAAAAAGTCCCGGCCTGCATCTTCCTGAACAGCCAAGTGTTCCGAAAGATGCGTGTGTCATGCACCTTTCTGGGCCAGCCTGTGTTAATGTCAATGAAATGCCCACGGTGATCCACAAGCGCCTGGAGAACCATAGAGAAATACCCCTTCCGATTAATGTACTCGGATCCTAGGTGGGGTGGTGCCAGAATAGGCATGTGCGTCCCATTTATCGCCCCTCCACAGTTAGGGAACCCCATTTGTGCAAAGCCATCCACTATTTCCTGCACGTTACTCAGAGTCACGGTTCTTCTGAGTAGGATGCGATTAATGGCCTTGCAAACTTGCATCAACACGATTCCAATGGTAGACTTTCCCACTCCAAAATGGTTTGCGACCGACCGGTAGCTGTCTGGAGTTGCCAGCTTCCAGATTGCAATAGCCACCCGCTTCTCCACCGGCAGGGCAGCTCTCAATCTCGTGTCCTTGCGCCACAGGGTGGGGCAAGCTCCTCACACAGTCCCATGAAAGTGGCTTTTCTCATCCGAAAGTTCTGCAGCCACTGCTAGTCATCCCAGACTTCCATGACGATGTGATCCCACCACTCGGTGCTTGTTTCCCGAGCCCAAAAGCGGTGTTCCATGGTGCTGAGCATGTCCATGAATGCCACAAGCAATTTCATGTCATATGCGTTATGCGGCTCGATAGCATTGTCGGACTCCTCACCCTCACTCTCACTTTGGATCTTAAGGAATAGTTTGACAGCCAAACGTGACATGCTGGCAAGACTCGTCAGCATACGCCTCAGCAGTTCGGGCTCCATTTCCCACAGACAGATTGTGCTGCACAGAAACCGTTGAAAGATGGCGCCAAAGGTGGACGGAAACAAAGGGATTTCTGGGATGCGAAGCGATGCATCACGAAGCGTTGGGACAGGACCCAGAATGCCCTGCACATACGCCCCCTTCCCACAACCCACGGCGCCAGAATGGAAAGAGGTGCTCTGTGGGATAGCTGCCCATAATGCACCGCTCCCAATAGCGCTGCAATTGCCGCAAATGTGGCCACGACAGTGCGCTGGGCAGCTGTCAGTGTGGACAGACTGCAGCGCTTTCCCTACTCAGCTGCACGAAGTCAGGTTTAACTCACAGTGCTGTACATCTGCAAGTGTAGCCAAGGTCTACATCTGCAAGTGTAGCCATGCCCTTAGGCTAAGGCCAGGTCTGCACTATAAAGTTAGGTTGACCCAGCTACTTCACCCACAGGTGTGAAAAATCCACACCCCCAAGCAATGCAGTTAGGCTCACCTAAGGCCTTGGCTACACTGGCGCTGACAGCGCTGCAACTTGCTGAGCTCAGGGGTGTGAAAACGCCCTCCCGCCCCCGAGCGCAGTGAGTACAGCGCTGTAAAGCACCAGTGTAATCAGAGCCTGCAGCGCTGCACGCTCGCTCACAGTGCTGCAAGCTATTCCCCTCGGAGAGGTGGAGTACTTACAGCGCTGCAAGAGAGCTCTCACAGCGCTGGCGGCACGACTACACTCACGCTTCACAGCGCTGCCACGGCAGTGCTGGGAAGTCCTGAGTGTAGCCAACTCCTTAGTTCCCAAGCAGACAGCACTAGGTTGACAGTAGAATTCTTCCACTGACCTAGCTGTCGCCTCTCAAGGAGGTGGATTTACTATAGTGAAGGGAGAACCCCTCCCATCATTGTATTAAGTGTCTACACTGAAGCACTACAGTAGCACACTCTACATGGGGACTTAGGCTGGCTTAACTATGACACTCAGGCCTTGGCTACACTTGCAGCTGTACAGCGCTGTGAGGTAAACCTGTCTTTGTACAGCTGAGTAGGGAAAAGCTCTGCAGTCTGTCCACACTGACAGCTGCCAGCGCAGTGGCGTGGCCACACTTGCAACATTTGCAGCTGTGTTGGGAGCGGTGCATTATGGGCAGCTATCCCAGCATTCACGTGGCTGCAACGTGCTTTTCAAAACGGGGAGGTGGGGTGGATTGTGACAGGGAGTGTGGGGGGAGAGAGAGTGCTTTTTGGAGCACGTCAGCTCTCTATTTTGCAAGTTCTGAACTCCCGGCCCCTTGCTCATTCATTTACTCACTCAAAGCAAGCTGCAAACTGTTTGCTTTTCTCTGTGGTACAAGCTTTAAAACCAGCACTTCCGCATTCCTGCAGCTGGTCACAACAATGGAGAGGACTGGCCACTTGACAAGGCGATCAGTACAGCGCTGGAAGTGTTTACACTCACACCCGTGAGTCGTAACCACTCCACTGCAGCTGTTATTCCTCTCGGGGAGGTGGAGTACCTGCAGTGGTGTACCCAGGGAGATACAGCGCTGTAAGTGCCCTGCCAGTGTAGCCGGTCAGAGTTACAGCGCTGGAGGAAGGCTTTACAGCGCTGTAACTCGCAAGTGTAGCCAAGGCCTCAGAAGTGTGGATTTTTCACATCCCCGAGAAGTGTAGCTGGGTTGATCTAATTTTCTAACATGGACCAGCCCTTAGGCCATGTCTATACGTACAGCGTTGCAGCTGTACCACTACTTGGGTTGTGGGGATTAGAGAGGCTGATTCCCCCTGAAATCCAGGAAACCCATGACGAACCCTGCACAGAAGCTTCAGAGACTCCACAGCTTCTAATACCCAAGGGGACAGGAATTCCTTACCCAGTGAGGTCACAGTCTCATAATTCTCCTGCATGTCATCCCTGTAGAGGGCTCTCTGACACGGGTCCAGCAGAGCCCACCGTTCCTCTTACACAGCCTCTTCCTCAAGCATCAGGAGCTCTGCTGCAAGCACTTCATCCCATACCTAACAGGGATGGAAAAAGGATCTGGACCGTTATTCTGCAGCCTGTCAAAGTGAGAAGGGAACTGGGGCTTTGGTCCATTTCACACTCTGATTCCCCCGGGTTCCTTCCCTGCACACAGACGCTCTAGACTCTGCCGTGCTGGGCAAATGATTCAACCAAGATTTTCGTAAAGAGCAACCTAACGTTAGGTCCCAAACCCACATTCAGGTCTCTCAATAAGTGGCTGGAGTTCCAAAAATGCTGAGTCTGCAGCACTGGGGTTCGGTTGTGAGTGTTCAGCACTGCTGATCATCAGGCCATTTATTCAGCAGCCTGATGGGGGATTTAGAAAATTAAGATTAGGCTCCTATATTTAAAAATCCTGGTTATAGTCACTAAATTACAGCACAGACCCAGCCCCTCACACAAGGCTTAATCCACTGAAAGTCAATGGGACCACGCAGACGGCAAAGAAAAGCACATATAAGGCTATGTCTACACTACAGACCTTACAGTGGCACAGCTGTACTGCTATAGCGATGCCGCTTTAAGGTCTCCCACCAGCATAATTAAACCACCTCTAACGAGCTGCGGTAGCTATGATGGATGGTGGGAGAGCTTCTTCCGCTGACATAGCACTATCCACACTGGTGCTTTTGTTGGTGAAACTTGTGTCAGTCCTCGGGGGGCATCCCACACATCTGATCAACAAAAGTTCTACCAACAAAAATGCTAGTGTAGAGGCTAAGGGGCTTGTCTATGTAACCCACACACATCCTGGGTGTGGGGTTCTGTCCCATCTTTTGGCACCGAGACCACTTAGAGAGATTAATGAGTCTGCTCTACAGCCCTCGCTAACAGTTATATGGCTTTTAGCTCATGCAGTAGAGCAGAGGTAGGCAAACTACGGCCCACGGGCCACATCCAGCCCACGGGACCCTCCTGCACAGCCCCTGAGCTCCTGGCCTGGGAGGCTAGCCCCTGGCCCCTCCCCTGCTGATAGCCTCCCCCGCAGCCACAGCTCACTGCACTGGCAGCACAACACTCTGGGCGGCAGCACACCTGCAGAGCTGCAGCCTGACCCGGTGCTCTGTGCTGCGCGGTGGCGTGGCTGGCTCCAGCTGGGCGGCACGGCTGCCTCTCCTGGTGCTCTGGGCGGCGTGGCTGTAGCACTGCCAAACCACCAGTGCTCCAGGCAGCATGGTACAGGAGCAGGGAGGGTTGGATCGAGGGCAGGGGAGTTTGGGTTGGTGGTCAGGGGGCAGGGGTGTGGATAGGGGGCAGGAAGGTCAGAGGACAGGGAACAGGGGGGTTGAATGGGGGCAGGGGGCAGTCAGGGGACAGGGAGGGTTGGATGGGGCAGGAGTCCCGGGGGGGCCATCAGGGGGCAAGAAGCAGGGGGGGGTCAGATAGGGGGCAGAGCACAGCCTCCCCTAACCAACCCTCCATACAATTTTGGAAACCCGATGTGGCCCTCAGGCCAAAAAGTTTGACCACCCCTGCAGTAGAGGCTCATGCATTTAGCTTCAGAGGTCCCAGGTTCAATCCTGCCCACTGACAACGGGTCTGTCGATGTTACATCTACACTTCAAATGCTGCAGCTGCGCCCCTATAGCACTTCAGTGTAGATACTATCCATGCCAATGGGAGTGAGAGTCAGTCGACTTAGTGCTGTCTCCACCAAGGGTTAGGCTGGGACAGCTACATTTCACAGGGGTGGAGATTTTTCACACACGAGAGACATAGCTATACAGATGTAAAATCCTATGTAGACCAGGCCTTTGCGGGCTCAGATAAAAGGGCTGGTCTACGCCAGGAACTTACACCGGCACAGCTATGGCCCTCTAGGGTTTGAAAAATCCACACCCCAACAATGTACTTAAACGGACCTAACCCCCAGTGCAGGCAGCGCTAGGTCGAAGGAAGAATTCTTGTTGACCTACCTATTGCATCTCGTGGAGGAGTAGTACCTACACCAGCAGAAGAACCCCTCCCATCAGCATACATCACGTCTACACTGAAGTACTACAGGTTTCAGAGTGGTAGCCGTGTTAGTCTGTATCAGCAAAAACAACAAGGAGTCCTTGTGGCACCTTAGAGACTAACAAAGGTATTTGGGCATAAGCTTTCGTGGGCTAAAACCCACTTCATCAGCTGCATGGAATGGAACATACAGTAGGGAGGTATAAATACACAGCATATGAAAAGATGGGAGTTGCCTTACCAAGTGGGGGGTCAGTGCTAACAAGCCAATTCAATTAAGGTGGAAGTGGGCTAATCTCAACAGTTGACAAGAAGGAGTGGAAATCACTTTTGTAGCGCTAATGAGGCCAATGTAAACAAGGTGGCCCACTTCAAATTTGGGCCAGATGAAGTGGGTTTTAGCTCACGAAAGCTTATGCCCAAATAAATTTGTTAGTCTCTAAGGGGCCATAAGGACTCCTCGCTGTTTTTACTGAAGAGCTACAGTGGTGCGCTCTAGTGCTTTAATTGCAGACATACCCTAATGCCTGGTCTACACTTTGAAATTAGCTCTGTATAACTACATCGCTCAGGGATGTGAATAGCCACGCCCCTGAGCAATACAATCATACTGACCTAACCCCCCATGAGGACAGCACTAGGTTGAGAGGAGAATTCTCCTGTTGACATAGCTACCACTTCTCAGGGAGGTGGAGTACCTACGCCCATTGGCCTAAGTAATGTCTTCACTGGAGTAGTTCAACTGTGCAGTGTGTTAAGTGTAGTTAAGTGCAGACTAACCCTAAGGGCTGGTCTACACTGGGCGGGGGGGTTGGAGAAAAAAACGATCCAAGATACGCAACTTCAGCTACGTGAATAGTGTAGCTGAAGTCGAAGTATCTTGGATCGAATTACCTGGGGTCCAGACGGCACGAGATCGATGGCCGCGCCTCCCCTGTCGACTGCGCTACCGCCACTCGCTCTGGTGGAGTTCCAGAGTCGACGGTAAGCACGTTCGGGGATCGATATATCGCGTCTTAAAGAGACGCAATATATCGATCCCGGATAAATCGATTGCTACCCGCCAATACGGTGGGTAATGAAGACGTACCCTTAGTGAGTAAACAACTCTTGTTAAATGGGGGGGAAATCCCTGTGTATGCACAAAGGAGATTTATTCAAACCCTACCCCATACACATATACCTCAACACAATTTTTTTTCCAGTCTATAGAGAGGAGAGTGTCTGATCTAGTAATTCCCTATCATATGTAAAGTTTACAGCCAAAATATTTAACGTTAGAGCTATTGAAAAATCTGATAAAGCTTTTTAAAGTGATGAAAACAAAATTTCTCCCCCGCCCAGCCCCTTCTCAAAAACAGGCTACGTGGTGTTTACAGAAAAGTTTCTAAAACAAATTCACCCATCGACAGAAACTGTCAATCCTAAAGATGAACATAAAATGTGCCAGACTGTATCAGACTCAAGTTCCATCTAGTAATTCTGAGCATGTTATAAGCAAAGGAACTTCAAGCTTAAGTTGTGCAGCCAAAGAGCAGAATCCAAGGAACCACTCTGGAGGATCCCCCTGACACTGTTGCCAAGGCAGCACATTCCCCCAGCAGCACTGGACTGGCTTTTCCTCTCCCTGCCCCTCACCTTGTCCCAGGAAAGTCAATCTGCCTGGGTGCTGCAGGAAATGGGTCTGGGCAGGGTTAAGAGCCAGGAATGCTCCCTCCCGACTTATTGCTTCTGCTGGCCCTTCCAGTCTCTCTCCATCTCCCTTGGGCTGGGAGTCTAGGTCCTAGCATTCTTTTTTTATATATATGGAGATATACCCATCTCAGAGCTGGATGGGATGTTGAAAGGTCATCAATTCCAGTCCCCTATTTTCACAGGGGGACCAGGTACTGTCCCTGACAGATTTTTGCCTCAGATCCCTAAATTGGCCCCTTTAGGCTTGAACTCACAACCCTGGGTTTAGCAGGCCAACGCTCAAACCACTGAGCTCTCTCTCCCTCAAGCTCTCCTAGAGCTCGCTGGGCTCCTGCACGCGCTCAGGGTGGCAGAGCCTGGAGGGATCAGGGAAGGCAGCAGCTCTGGGACTCGCAGACCTCCCCCTTCCCCCCGAACAGAGCTGGGGCGAGGAGGGGCCAACGGTGCAGAGTCACGTTCCTGCCCGGCCCCAGCCCTTTCCCCCGGGTCTCTCCCCTCACCTGCAGGCTCCGGCTCAGGGGCTGGTGTCGGCAGAACCTGGGGCTGCCTCAGGGGCTGGTTTCAGCCCCCGGAGAAAGTCCCCCCGGCTGGGCACAGAGGGGCGCTAGGGAAGGACTCACCTAGCTGAGGAGTAGCAACGGCTCAACCCCGGCTCACAATGGAGGCGGCAGCAGCAGCGTTTAAGATCACGACCCAGGAAGTTAAAATTTCAGATCTCTTGAGCGGACAAAGAGTTAAAGGCAGAGAGGAGCAGGAGCAGCAGCCGTCGCCGCCCCGCACTGGCCAGTGCCCTCTAGTGATCACTGGGGACGTAGTCCCCACCGTGGAGTTCCCAGGGGGCCAGAAACGGGACGTAGGAAGGACCTGGCCAGATCCCTTCTCTCCTGCCTGAACAGACAGAAACCTCCAGCGCGAATGAATCAGACAGAGGCTCACCGAGCCCCAGAGGAACCTGGCCCTGCTGCCAGCCGGGGCCAGGGCCCACCAGCCCTGCAGCTATTTATATTGTGGTCCCAGAGAGAACAATCCACACCCCTAAAGTTACCCCAGTGTCTCCTGGAGTCTCCTCATCCCCACCTGCAGTGTCATGGGGGGAGGGGGGGAAGACTGCTGGGTGTCCAGGCTGCCCCTAAGGAGAACAGGGGTCCCAGGTGGGGAACTGGCAGGGGACAGGGGAGTGCTCTCATGGCTGGGGATGGACCCACCAAGGCTATCATGGTGGGTGGCAGAGAAGTGACAGGGACGGGGCTGTGAGGGCTGGTAAGGAGGCGGAGACAGCCCTGGAAGCTGCGGGAGGGAACTGGTCCCAGAGCTGGGGTGTAATGGAGACAATGGCTTTGTTTTAATCACCCCAGCCATGATGTACAAACCAACTGGCCAGATATCCATCTGGTGTAAATCCGCCCAGCTGTGCCGATTCCACCAGAGCAATGGCCTGTTCACACCAGTGAATTTAGTTACAAAGCAAAAGGAGTGCTGGTGAGACATTCAATGACTGGCAGGGGGCTCATAGCATCATGGAAGATTAGGGTTGGAAGAGACCTCAGGAGGTCATCTAGTCTGACCCCATGCTCAAAGCAGGACCAACCCCAACTAAATCATCCCAGCCAGGGCTTTGTCAAGCCAGGCCTTCAAAGCCTCTGTGGAATAATCACTTCCCTCGATCTGCTGGCAATGCTCCTACTAATGCAGCCCAATATACCATTAGCCTTCTTGGCAACAAGGGCACACTGCGGACTCATATTCAGCTTCTCATCCACTGTAATCCTCACATCCTTTTCTGCAGAACTGCCGCTTAGCCACTCAGTCCCCAGCCTGTAGCAGTGCATGGGATTCTTCCTTCCAAGTGCAGGACATTCAAACCCTTGTGGACAGGTTCAGAGACGGCAGGACTTTCTTGCAGGTGTAAGGATGTGGTTCTCTACCTGTAATGGGGTTTGACTCACCACCATGGCACCGCCTGCTGGCTTTCCTAGGAATTTGCTCAGGGTTGCCAGTGCGCCCTCCTCAGATGGTGTCTCACCCATCATCACTCCTGTCTCTGCATTCAGGACATGCATTGCTCCCCAGACCGCTTCATCCTCTTCTGGACACAGCCCTCCAGCTGTGCCCAACTCGGTTCTTTCCCTGCTTCCAGGGGACTGATAGTCCGCAGTCCTACCACATGCCTCAAGTGGCAATCTGCAGTCCCCATTCTAGCCACTCATCTCAGTGGCAGACTGCAGTCCACGCACTGGCCACTTCCCTCAGTGGCCAGTAACGGGGGGAGGGGAGGGGGGGCAGGCTGCTACTCTAGGCCCTATCCCAGGGATCCTATAGTCGACAGCCACATACTACCCCTCCTCCAACTCCACCATGTCCTTCCCTGGGCCACTTCCCCATAGCCCCAGCACCTCTCCTCTGCCCTTGTATCAGGGCCTCAGCCTAGCAACCATCAGCCTGGAGCTTCCTCCTACTCTATGACCCTGCCAAGTAAGCACTTTTCTGTCCATGGTGCTCCAACCCTCTAAGCAACCAGTATTCCTCCCTCAAACTCCAGGAAGTGATTGCCTCTGCTCTGCTCAGCAGCCCCTTCTTATATGGGCCAGCCTGGCTCTGATTGGTTCCTCCCATAAACCTTCTCCTAATTGGCTGGCACTACAAGCCTTTTCCTTATTGGCTACCTCCCTCACAGCCTCCCCAAGGTTGCTTTAACCCCTTACATACCAGTAAGGGGCAGCTGCCCCACCACACTATTCCAACAATCTGGGCAGAAACCCGTTGGCTCCGTGTTCTCCAAGGGTGCTAAAGGAGTTGGCGGATGTGATTGCAGAGCCATTGGCCATTATCTTTGAAAAATCCTGGCGATTGGGGGAGGTCCCAGATGACGGGAAAAAGGCTAATGTAGTGCCCATCTTTAAAAAAGGAAAGAAGGAGGATCCGGGGCACTACAGGCCAGTCAACCTCACCTCAGTCCCTGGAAAAATCATGGAGCAGGTCCTCAAGGAATCAATTCTGAAGCACTTAGAGGAGAGGAAAGTGATCAGGAACAGTCAGCATGGATTCACCAAGGGCAAGTCATGCCTGACTAACCTAATTGCCTTCTATGAGGAGATGACTGGCTCTGTGGATGAGGGGAAAGCAATGGATTTGTTATTCCTTGACTTTAGCAAAGCTTTTGGTACAGTCTCCCACAGTATTCTTGCCGGCAAGTAAAGAAGTATAGGTTGGATGAATGGACTATAAGGTGGATAGAAAGCTGGCTAGATGGTCGGGCTCAACGGGTAGTGATCAATGGATCCATGTCTAGTTGGCAGACGGTATCAAGCAGAGTGGCATGGGGTCGGTCCTGGGGCCAGTTTTGTTCAATATCTTCATTAATGATCTGGACAATGGCGTGGACTGCACTCTCAGCAAGTTTGCAGATGACACTAAACTGGGAGGAGTGGTAGATACGCTGGAGGGTAGGGATAGGATACAGAGGGACCTAGACAAATTAGAGGACTAGGCCAAAAGAAATCTGATGAGGTTCAACAAGGACAAGTGCAGAGTCCTGCACTTAGGATGGAAGAATCCCATGCACCGCTACAGACTATGGCTAGGCAGCAGTTCTGCAGAAAAGGACCTAGGGGTTACAGTGGACGAGAAGCTGGATAGGAGTCGACAGTGTGCCCTTGTTGCCAAGAAGGCTAACGGCATTTTGGGTTGTATAAGTAGGGGCATTGCCAACAGATCGAGGGATGTGATCATTCCCCTCTATTCTCCAATTGGTGAAGCCTCATCTGGAGTACTGTGTCCAGTTTTGGGCCCCAAACTACAAGAAGGATGTGGAAAAATTGGAAAGAGTCCAGCGGAGGGCAACAAAAATGATTAGGGGGCTGGAGCACATGACTTATGAGGAGAGGCTGAGGGAACTGGGATTGTTTAGTCTGCAGAAGAGAAGAATGAGGCGGGATTTGATAGCTGCTTTCAACTACCTGAAAGGGGGTTCCAAAGAGGATGGATCTAGACTGTTCTCAGTGGTACCAGATGACAGAACAAGGAGTAATGGCCTCAAGTTGCAGTGGGGGAGGTTTAGATTGGATAATAGGAAAAACTTTTTCACTAGGAGGGTGGTGAAGCACTGGAATGGGTTACCAATGGGTCAGACACATGTTTTATGTAATATATTTGACACATAGACCAGGATGTATAGATGGGATTCTCCATTTGTCTCCATCCTATCCATGCCACTCAGCCAAAAGAGGATTCTTCATTACTGCCACAGCCACGTGTTTTCTGCAATATCTTGGCTGCAGATTAAGCAGCAGAATCCACCCCCCGTTAAAGTAATTCTGCTCCAGAATCTAAACTGTCCTTTAAAATAAATGCTGTGTCAAGCTCTTACAGCTGCCAAGAACATCTTAAAAATGTAGAGAATGCAGGTGTGTCTGCCTAACTTTGCAGACAGCTGACACAATAGCATTGAGCATTGGGGACTGTCCCCATTCATGCCAATAATCCCTAATGATGACATTTACATTGTTAACAGCTCATCAACATTAATCTGCATCTCCATTGCGGCTGGATGCAGGGTTAGAGACCTGGCGGGGGGGGGGTAGAATCATAGAATATCAGGGTTGGAAGGGACCTCAGGAGGTCATCTAGTCCAACGCCCTGCTCAAAGCAGGACCAATTCCCAACTAAATCATCCCAGCCAGGGCTTTGTCAAGCCGGGCCTTAAAAACCTCCAAGGAAGGAGATTCCACCACCTCCCTAGGTAACCATGATAGCAGCCATGCCCCATGCTTCCACATGGTCCTGTCTCAGGCCCTGCACTACCTTGCCCTCTGAGGAGAAAACATGTCCAGTTCCATTTGAACGAGTGTCACTGGAATGCCAGGATCTATGAGTGCCTGGCAGATACAGTTGGGCAATTTTGGGGGGGGGGGGTGAAAACAATTTACTCACCCCAGTTTTGGTCGACCCCAACTCATTCTCAAATAATCTTGGCTGAACCAAAACATCAAAATTTTAGAAATATTGAAACTTTTTGTTTCAACCTGGCCTGACAATTTTTGTTTAGATTCTGGGCCGAGGGAAGTGCCCAGAATGAATCTATAGGGTGGTGGTGATGACACTCACCTAAGGGTGCAGCCAATGCCAATTTAAGTCCCTGCTCCAATGGCTATTTACTTATTGATAAAAGAGGAATAGTTTCAGCAGGAGAGACTGAGAAAGCCTCATGTCAGACTATCCATTAGCCAGTGGGTAGAGCACGCTCCTGCAGTATGAGACCCGCAAATTCAGATCTCTGCTCCATATCAGGCAGAGGGGGGAACTGAAACCATATATCCAGGGAGGTCCCTAACCACTTGCTGAAACCACTGATGTCCCCTCAGCCATTTTGTTAATCAGGTATTCCCTTGGGTTTTGTCAAAACCAAATTGAAAACTTTCAGGTCACGTCCAAACAAAATGTTTCATTTTGACTCCGCTCAAAAACTCTTTGACGTTTCAATTTGCTGAAAATTTCAAAAACATTCTATTTGATCCAAAACCAAACTTTTTGTCAAATTTTCAAACTGAAAAATCCCTTATTTATTCATCTCAGCTGGCAGAGCCCTTGCAGGAGACAGGTCAGTCCCGAGACATGGCCCAGCACTGTGCCAAGGCAAAGGACCTCCGGCAGAGCTGTGGGAACACAAGGGATGAGAATGGGACCTGCAGCCATGCTCCCAGGACCTGCCCTATATGAAGAGCAGGACCAGATTTTTGCAATGGATGCCACCACCAAACTCTATCATGGGGTTCAGAACAGTTTGGAGCTGAGCATGGAAGGCACCCAAGTACCCTAGGACACAAACCAGGAGGTGATTGCACCAGACAGCCAATCTCTCTTCAGAATACTGAGCTCTGAGGCACAGGAACAGGAAGTGAGGGCACTGATGGTGATTCCCCTCAGAACCCAAGCAAACTTCTGAAGGGAAAAAAGAGAGCAAGGGAGGACACGTTCATGGACCTTGTGACTGCATCCCACCAAGAAAACAGAAGAGCAGAGGGAGGTCTCCGCAGCAGGCAGAGAGGCTCCCAAGGGAGATCCTGGACAAAGGAGAGGACAGGCAGGAAAGAATGCTGGACTATACCCTGCAGACAGAGGCAAACAGCTCTGCTGGAGAACATTGTGGTGCTATGGTCACAGCCAGCACCCCATCCAGCCATGTCCTGCAACTTGTGGAGAACACAGGATACTGGGAGCCTCTTTTTGTTTCCCCAAATGGCAGGCCCTGCCCGCACCATTCCACCCACCAAACAAGGAGAACAGGTCCCACTTACACATTTGTTGTGAGCCCATCAGCACAGCCATGTGTATGCGCTCAGCACTTTGGGCATGTTCTGCCACACATCCATTGGTTATCACTTTGCACAGTTACATTAAATCCATAAATGTTATGTACAACTCGACTGACAACTTTCATTGAGATGCGGCTGCCCCCAGTAACACCAATTCTTAATCAGATCTTTACACAAACACCATGCATTCATTTCCTTGGCTACAGGACATTCATTTTCTACCACACCCCATCCCTGATCCATGTCCCTGATCACTTGGGGCTGGCTGTTAATAAGGTACAGAAAGTGCCATCATCTTTATTTCACAGCCATCGATGAGGATCTCCCCTTGGCTCTCCCAGACGTTGTGCAAACCGAGACAAGTGCCTATCACATGAGGCAGACACTATTCAGCAGCCTTCAGCCATGTCAGGAGGCTTCTCCTCCTTTCCTTGAGTCTTCCAACCACCCTCTCCACAATCATTCTTCAGATAGTCAGGGTACAGTCAAACAGCTCCCTTCTCCTGCCCTTGTCTCCAGGAAAATGATTCATAAGCCAGGGAAGCAGAGGGTAAGTTGGGTCTCCCAGAATGACAGAAGGAATTACAACACTATACATTTTTTAACACTGAGAGTAATTAACCAAAGGAACAATTTACCAAGGCTCATGGTGTATTCTCCATCCCTGACAATTTTTAAATTGAGATTGGATGTCTTTTTCTAATAGCTCTGCTGTAGGAAGTATTTGGGGCCAGGACTCTGGCTTCTGTTATACAGGAGACCAGACTAAATAATCACAGTGGTCCCTTCTGGCCTTGGAATGTATGAACAATACCACCAATATCCATAATGGCCATGGGAGCAGAAGTTCTCTTTTTCTTTGCAGAAAACAGAGCTGCGTTTCTGAAGACCCTGGCATCATGGACCTGTCCACCCCATCCCATGGCAATCAATGAGGCCTTGCAGCACCATGGAAAAATACCCTTTTTGTCAATAAACTCTGATCTGGTGAGAGGGGGGTGGGATCAACAGATGGGTTTGATCAAGGGCTCCTGTACAATTTGGGAACCCCAGCTATGCAAGGCCATCAGTAGCCTCCTGTGCATTAGCAAGCGTTCTGTTCTAGCCCCGCAGCTCCCTCTTGATAGCAGTGCACACCTACATGACAAAAAGTCCCGACAATTGATCTCCCAGCACCAAACCGGCTATCTACTGAACAACAGTTGTCAGGAGTTGGGAGCTTCCAGATGCTGATGGCCACATACTTCTCCACGCTGAGGGGGACTCTCAGGTTGGTGCTTCACCGCTGCAGCTTGGTGGCAAGCTCCACACAGATGTCTAGGGAAGTAGCCTTCTGCAGTCTGAAATTCTGTGGCCACTGTAGTTCATCCCAGCTCTGCAGCACTGTCCTGTCCCACCCATCAGTGCTAGGGGGCCATGAACAGAAGAGGTTCTCCAGCAACTAAAGCCACTCTGGGAAACCTGAATGTAGAAGTAACCGCTTGATCTCATCCTCTTCCTCTATCCACAATGATTCATACAGGAACTAGCTTAAGCCAGAGTAAACAAAACAATATAGACGCATCCTTTCACCATAGTTAAACTGGTACAGATAAAGCAGAAAAACATACACTGTGAAAACTTTCCTATGTAGACCAGGCCTAACCTCAGTGATTCTATCATATTCTAATTCAAAGTAGGCAAACTGGATTCCCTCATACCTCAGTGACTGTAATTACTGTGATCTTCTTTTCGCCCTCATTACCACAAGTTCATACAAGCAGCAGATTAACTTTAAAATGGAATCTCTTGGTAGTATCACTTTTGTTGCATCTTCAGTCAATCGGGTATTTTTAGATTTCAGAGAATTAGCTTCAAAGTATTTACAGTGTCTTGACTCTGAAGTGATTTTTTTAAAATATATTTTTGTGATTATTGCCTATACCCAAAAAGTGAAATAACAAGCTAACTACAATGGAACTAGTGTAGTTAATGGGCTGGCTTCGAAATGTACAAGACCCCAATGACTGATGAAAGAAACTTTCCCTCCTTAGCAATAACCAGAGCTCTCAGCATTACTGGGTTAACCCGGTGGCTGCTGGAAGATGCTCCTGCAGGCAGTAGCATGTTCCAGCAACATCCATGTCTCCAGTCCCACTTGAGAGTATTATCCCCTGGGGCAGAGGGAATCTCTTGCTGAGTATATTGTGTCACATACTGGACATTGCTGCAGGGATGGAGGCAGCAGGAGACACTAGAAATCTGGAGTAGAATTTTGTGCATCATGAGGATTTTGCAGAATTTACCTTTCTTGTTTTGGAGAACCCACTGGAACATCACTGAGAGGTGAGAACTGCCTATTTATCCCCATAGACTGTTCACTCTGAACCATAATGATAACATATTGCATTCCAGTATTGGTAATACTTTCTCCTGCTCATTGTGCTTCATCAGTCTGGGTGGATGGCCTATTAATTTGACAGAGCTCTTCACAGGGGGAAAGATGCACCTTCTGCAGGGGAGCTTGGTTTATCTTCCTACTGTTTTTTGTTTGTTTGGAATTTGTTGGATTTCACGATGCTTAGCTGACGTACAGATGAGAAGCTTCTTATTAATCAGCTTTAGTACTCAAAACAGAACTTGAAGATGAACAGAGCAGAGTGCATGAAGTTACAACAAAAAATGTTAAGATATGGTGTTAACCCCCACCCCCACTTACTAACAAGTAATAAATAAAACCACAAAGATTTACCAATCAATAGGAAACGTACTCTAGCATGGAGTGGGGGCTTTTACTACAACACTGAATCCTTAGTACAGGGCTGGATCAATTTACCAGTCAAACTTTGTAACCCAAAGTTATGGGTCTGTGAGTGGCAGCTCAACAAAGAGTCATTCTTAAAAGGGTGTCAAGTATCAGAGGGGTAACAGTATCTGCATAGTATCTGCATCTGAAGAAGTGAGGTTCTTACCCACGAAAGCTAATGCTCCCAATACTTCTGTTAGTCTCAAAGGTGCCACAGGACCCTCTGTTGATTCTTAAAAGGCAATCTTTAAACAATTGCTTGGTCACTGATATGTCAATTCAATTTAAATTTGCCTTGAGACTATGACAATCCAGAGACAAACCTCTTCCTTTCACACAGAGATATCTCACATTAACATAGCCCCATGGTAACCGGTATCAAAGTTATATCTATGGCAGTTCACCAGAAGCTGTTACCATAAATGCTCTGCAATCCCAGTCATGGTGTACTGGAAGCTCCTATGTTATTTTCACCAAGTGGTAAAACAATGATTTATAAAACCACCCAAATTCAAGCAAACGTCGTCTGTGACTGAACTGTGGTGAGTGCCCATCAGTCCGTCTACAGGCTGCCAGCTCCTCTTTGGGATATGCACATACATCTTCCTAACAAAGTAGCTCTATGCTGAGCTAGTATAACAAATCCCCAAGTCACATTTACTAACAAAATTTTAATCCTAGACAGCCAGGGTGAGGCTGGTGTGACAAAGCGGGAATTTTCTGTAATATTTTTATGGTTCCCGGGCATGCCTCGGTTTCCCTCCGTACTCTGCATAGCCACCCAGTGGGTGCAAAAGGGTTCAAAATGCGGCTCTTGCGGCAGAGCAGCAGACATGAGATGCTGTGTCATGTAGCTGACTGGGGTGCAGTGACTGGGACATTAAAGGATGGGCTGAAACCGACCCTTTTTTAAATGCCAGACATTCAGACCTGGGAACCAGACCAAAAGGAAGGAGCTTTCCCCCCACCTCTCAGCAGAGCAAAGGCCCAGCTCAAGAACAATGGGTTGAACTGGTGTCAGGATACTGGGATAACTCCTGGCTTTTACAAAAAGAGTCTGGAGCTTTCACCTGGGATGCCATTGAGAGGAGAAACCGAGACCGAAACAGATGCTGGCTGGTTGCACTGATGTAGCCAGCATGGACCATGTGTTAACCTTTGCCCCACCGTGCTAACGTAAGGACTTTCAGATTCTATATGCCAGGTAACTAATGAATTGTCACCTTCTGTTGAAAGGGCCGCTTGGTGTCACTGCAGATATTCACTGAGAGCACTGTGCCCTGCAGGACTCTGGCTGGGCTGGATTCGCTGCAGGGAGCCACAGACAGGGATTGCTGGCACCGAAGGCCCAGTCTGGGAGTCATGGAGGCCATAGGCCTCCCCCTGTGGAGCTGTGTGGTCTCCCCCTGTGGAGCTGTGTGGGCACATTAAAGGGGTCACTCCCACGGGGGCCAGACCAGATCCTGTGACTCTGTGACAGCTGGCTATTGCCACACAGAACACAATATACATTTACATCATTTACAGGCTTCTATGAACTCAGGGACACGCTTCCCGACACTTAGAATGACCAAGCTGTCGCTGGGCCAGAGCAGACATATGTTTGAATTCTTTGTTACTTATCAGGTGAAACTGGTGCATAGATAAACTTTCCCGGGGGCGTCTGTATCCAAATGCATGCTTCAAATGCCATTAATTCAGCACCGTTTTTCAAACGTAATGAATCTCTGAGTATGAGTCTGCTTTTCCACGGCCAGTTTGATTTGTGTAACCTCCCCAGGCACATTGTACGAACATAACATCAATAAAGCCCATAGACATGTTTATTAGTATAACCACTGCTTTCTAGGCATCCTCAGCACCACAAGGACAGGCAGGGTAAAGCCGCCTGGAATGGTGCCACCTGCTGAGGCTGCATGAGTGGGACTGTGTTTATAAAAGTGTTTGAAATCCAAAACAAAATAATCCCTCCCTTCCTAGAAATAACCATCTGCCCCAGTCCTCTGTGCCCCAAAACCAAATTCCCAGACCCCACTGAGCAGCAGCTCCCTGGAGTCTGCCAGCCAGGCTGACCCTGGCTCCAAGCGGCTCCTTCTGATCTGGCATGGGGGGGCAGGGATATCAGGGGATGCCGGTTTCTACTCCGTGTGGATTCTCCGATGCGTAAGAAAATTGGAGCAGCGAATGAAGCTTTTCCCGCAATCAGGGCAGTCGTAAGGCTTCTCCTCCCGGTGAGTCCTCTGGTGTTTGATCAGGGCTGAGCTCACAGTGAAGCTCCTCCTGCACTCGGGGCATTCGTAGGGCTTCTCTCCCGTGTGGATCCTCTGGTGCGTCATGAGGTTTGAGCTGCGATTGAAGCTTTTCCCGCAGTCGGGGCACCGATACGGTCTTTCTCCTGTGTGGGTTCTCTGGTGTCTAATCAGGTCCGAGCTGTTCCTGAACCATTTGTTACAATCAATGCACTTATAGGGTTTCTCTCCGGTGTGCACTCGCTGGTGATTGATAAGACTGGAGCTCTGACTGAAGCTCTTCTCACACTCCTCACATTTGTAGGGTCTCTCCCCCGTGTGAATTTTCTGGTGCCTGATGAGGTAGGAGCTGACACTGAAGCTTTTCCCGCACTCGGGGCACTTGTAGGGTCTCTCCCCTGTGTGGGTTCTCTGGTGGGAAGTGAGGTTGGAGCTCTGGTTGAAGCCTTTCCCACAGTCAGGGCATTTGTAGGGTTTCTCTCCGGTGTGGAGTCTCTGGTGGGTGATGAGGGTGGAGCTGTCACTGAAGCTTTTCCCACAGTTGGGGCACTTGTAGGGCTTCTCCCCCGTGTGCAGTCTCTGATGAGTGATCAGGTGGGAGCTCCGGCTGAAGCTTTTCCCACAGTCCAGACATTTATAGGGTTTCTCTCCGGCGTGGAGTCTCTGATGGACAATCAGGTTTGAGCTGCGACTGAAGCTTCTGCCACATTCCTCACAGATGGTCGGTCTCTCTTCATTGGGGATTCTCTGGTGGGTGGTGACCACGGGCCTGTGACACGATTTATCCAATCCTTTCCCTGGCTGGGTTCCTGGCTGCCTTTGCAGTCTGTGCTGACTCTCCCAGGCTTCTCCCTGCTCAGGGCTCTGGGAAACGTTCCCTTCAGCTCTTCCTGACATCCTCCTGTGCGGTTGCACTAGCTCAGGACCTTCCAGCTGAGAGTTCTCCTCCTCGTTCTCACTGCCCATCCCGTCTCCTGCTGGGACAGAGAATCCAGACAGCAGTCAGTCCTCAGAGAGGCTGACACAAAAAGGGGTGAAACAAATCAATATCAGGATCCAAATCCCGCCAAATCCTTCCCCAGAGGAGAGAGGGGCAAGCCAGGTAGCAGACAGGGTTGTTGGAATCCCATGCATGACATCTGCCATGGGGACATAAAACTGGGCTAGGAGCTTACTGAAGCGATCCCTCACCTGTGTGGCTGCTTCTAAGGATCCCCCTTTCTTCAGAGCCCTGGAAATCTGGGCCCCATGGCTCTTCCCCTTGGTTCAGCCGGGAGATCTCACTGGGCTTGGGAACAGGAAACCCTGCTCAGGGGAAAAAGCAAGTGGGCTCACGTACATTCTCTGTTTGTAGGTTGGGGAGGCTGCTGCAGGGTGCCCAGCCCAGCCCTTTTCTTTGCTGCAGGGAGAAAAGACAGGAAAATGCTCCCAGAGCCCGCTGGGAAAGGCCAGCATCTGGGGGAGGCATGCTGTGTCCCCTGAAGTGAGCTCAGGGATCTGCACAGACAGGGAACTTGGGCCAGATTTCTAAAGAGGTTTAGGCACCTACAGTCACAGACAGGGGCCTAGTGGGATTCTGTAGAAGCACAATGGGAGTTAGACACTGAGGAGATTTTGAAAATCTCACTCAGTGCCTGTCTGCATCTTTAGGCGGCTACCTACCAGCAAAAATCTGGCCAGTGGGGCCTCAGGCAGAGCAGAGTCAGCAGACACATGTCCATCCCTGATGGGGCAGAGGTCCCAGAGGTGGAATCCACCCTGGGAAGTGGGGGAGACAGTGAGTTTGTCCCACTTGGGAGTCCAGGTTACGGGGAGAACAGCACCATCATTAAGTCCCTGGATCTCCAGTCCTGTGCACCTGGAGTCTGGGTACTATGGGGCTGTTCCTCCTGAACGCTAAGGGACCAGATCAGAACCCGCCCTGGGAACTTCAGGGATGCCCAGCTCCTGATACCTGAGTGGTAATGAATCCTTACCCAGGAGGTTCCTGTAAAGAACTCTGTGATGTGGATCCAGCAGAGCCCACTGCCCCTCAGGGAAATACACAGACATCTCCTCGAAGGTCACCGACCCCTGGAACAGCAAGTGTCCCCCGCTCAGTGCCTGTTGCCCAGTCGCAAGCGCACGAGCTCAGCCACAGCCTGTCTCAGCCTCCCTCACCATCTGCCGCAGCTCCCACAGGCCTTGGGTTACATCCCCTGCCCACCAGCCCCTCAGGATGGTCCCAAATCACCCCCTCCCACGACCCACACAGACCTGCCCCAGCACTGTTACCGAATCAGAACCTCCCCTTGCTCCACAGGGGAGAATCCGCCCCCCTCTCGCTCCGTGTGCCCAGCTCTCCAGCCTCCCTAGCTTGGAGGCTGCATCTGGGCCTGGGCTGGCCTGACAGCCAACGCATATGTGGGCTCCATGCACCCGCCACCGCCTCACTGGCTGTTCAGAGGCCACTTCCTATGGCCTTCTCTGAACAGCCAAGCTGGAGGAGTGGCCATTACACCCTGCCTCTGTCCCATCCCCTGTCCCATCCCCTGCCCCCTCCCTCGCCCTCTGTGGGGAGAACTGGGCCTAAACGTGAGTGTGAGTTCATAAGACTTCACAATAACCTGTAATAACAAACAGTGATGGGAACCGGTGCAAGGAAACCAGACTGAGACTGGCTTGGTCTAAACTGAAAATACCACACTCATGTAATCCAATGGCTGCTGAAACTAATGCTTGTTAAAAACGGGTGATGTGGAGCTCGAAACTGATGAATCAAAATTGGTGGACAAAATACCACGTCCACTCACCACTCCCTTTGTGTCTCGTTAAGGAACGAGACTTTGTGAGGACAAGTCGGAAAGAACAGACGGAGGCTAGCAGGGTGAGCTTCGCCACCCTGCCCACCACCACCACCCTTTCCCAGGATCCCAAACACTCTTTGTCCTGATCCTGAGAGCTGTCCTGACCCGCCCGGGCCAGAGAAAGGGACCCACATGACATCACCACCCGTACCAGCTCCACCAGAATCCCAGTGAAATGGGATTAGACTTTAACAACAGCTCCAGCCCACCTCAATTAACTTCTTCTCTTTCCCCTAAAGGACAGTTATTACTGTCTCTGATACCAGGTAAGAGACTGCAAGACAAGGGGCTTTTTCCTTCTAAAACCCTCTCCAGCTAAAGCAAAAGGGAACACGGGATGTCATTAAAATGAAGGCCTCACTTAGCGCTTTACATGTCAAATGCTGTATCTTGAATGGAAGGTTCAAAGGGTGTTTAGTGGTGAGTGTGCCACGGTGCTATAAAGGCTGCGGTCTCTGTACACCAAGCCCTGACCCTTGTTTAACATTAGACATGGATTGGGTTACGTAAACCTCTTTGGCCCCTTTGTTCCATCTAAATTTATGCTACGCCCCCCACAACACTTTACATAGGAGCTCAGCATCATTATCCTCACGTTACAGATGGGGAAACTGAGGCACAGAGCGGGACAGTGACTTGCCCAAGGCCAGGCTGCAGCCAGCAGCGTACCTGAGAATAGAAGCCAGGTCTCCTGCGTGTCTGTCAGGTATGCTAGCCACTAGGCCACACTGCCTTCATTTAAACACAGCCCAGTGGGGAAATTCCTCACCCAATGCACTAACCCTCCCCCTTCCGTACTGTGGTTACTCCTCCTGCCACAACCCACTTCCCCTGGATAGATCCCCTACCTGAGCATGATCCGCTGCAGCCATGTCCCTTCCCCGTTCCCCAGCAGACAGGGCAATCCGTAGCCAAGCACGGACGTGGTTCTGCAGCCTGTCAGGGAAAGAAGGGCCAGTGAGGAGATTTCAGAAGGGGCTTTGGTGCATTTCACAGCCCCGTTCATCACAGGCTCTTTCCCTGCAAACAGACACTCGGGACTCTTCAGTGCTGAGAACACGCTTCAGTCACCTTATTCCAGCACCGACCCGGCCTCTCCCACCAGGACTAACCCCACTGAGCCATTTTAACCCCCCTTCCCCCGTAACAGAGTCCCTGAGCCAAACACTAGAAAAGAGCAGAATCGAAGGAGCCGCTCTGGAGGATCCCCCCTGACACTGTCCCCAAGGCTGGCAGCGCATCCCCCCAGCAGCGCGGGGACTAGACAGAGGCAGGAACTGGCTTTTCCTCTCCCTGCTCCTCACCTTGTCCCAGGAAAGTCAATCTGCCCCAGGGCGCTGCATGGGATGGGGCTGGGCTGGGAGCCGGGAACATCCCATCCCAGTGATTGCTCCTGCTGCCCCTGCCAGCCTCTATCCCTGTCTCCTTCCTGCCCCCTCTCCTCTCCCCTCGGGCGGGGAGCAGAGCCTGGGGGGGTCAGGGAGGGCAGTAGTTCTGGGGACTCGCAGACCCCCGCCCCCGCGTAGCAGAGCTGGAACGAGGAAGGGCCGTTGGTGCAGAGTCACTTTCCTCTCCGGCCCCAGCCCTTTCCCCCGGGTCTCTCCCCTCACCTGCAGGCTCCAGATCCGGGGCTGATGTCGGCAGAGCCCAGGGCTGCCCCCGGGGCTGGTTCCAGCTCCCGGAGAAAGTCCCCCCCGGCTGGGCACAGAGGGGCGCTAGGGAAGGGCTCTCCCCGCACACACCCCGCGGAGCAGCAGCGGCTCAGCCTGGAAAGGAATCCGGACTCACAATGGAGGCAGCAGTAGCCTCTGACCCAGGAAGCTCAAACCCGGTATCTTCAGACAGGGAAACACCCCCTGGAAGAGCTGTCTATAGTCAGCAACCGACAATAGCCAGGGCCCTCTGGTGGCCACAGTTAGTGGTACCAGACGAGGCCCCTTTCCCCTCCCTTCCCTTCCTGGGGAGTAATTCAATGCAAGAGGCATTTTTCTGGTGGGATAAAGAACCCACATGAATCCCCCATGCAGGTGCTTATAAACCAGGATCAAGTCACCCTCTAACCTTCATTTGAATAAAACGAACCGATGGATCTCTGTAAGTCTTTCGCTCTGAGGCAGGTTTTCCAGACCTTGAATAATTCTGGTGGTTCTTTTCTTTGTCATTTTAAGGTTTTCAACATCCTTGTTGAAGTGAGAACACAAGAAGTGGACAGTGTGTCCAGTAATGGTCTCCCTAATGTCCTATATCAAGACAATACCACCTGTCTACTCCTACTCAGTATTTCCCTGCTTCTACCTCCAAGGATTGTACTGATTCTCTTAGCAACACAAAAAGAACAGGAGTACTTGTGGCACCTTAGAGACTAACAAATTTATTAGAGCATAAGCTTTCGTGGACTACAGCCCACTTCTTCGGATGCATATAGAATGGAACATATATTGAGGAGGTATATATACACACATACAGAGAGCATAAACAGGTGGGAGTTGTCTTACCA
>NC_048311.1:6059247-6154801 GCF_013100865.1 Trachemys scripta elegans | reverse complement strand
TTGATTATCACTTCAAAAGTTTTTTTCTCTTACTTAATTGGCCTCTCAGAGTTGGTAAGACAACTCCCACCTGTTTATGCTCTCTGTATGTGTGTATATATATCTCCTCAATATATGTTCCATTCTATATGCATCCGAAGAAGTGGGCTGTAGTCCACGAAAGCTTATGCTCTAATAAATTTGTTCGTCTCTAAGGTGCCACAAGTACTCCTGTTCTTTTTGCGGATACAGACTAACACGGCTGCTACTCTGAAACTTAGCAACACAGCATCACACCAGGAGCCTGTGTTCAGCTGGATTCCACCTTGATCCTAAATTCTACCCAGAGGCATTGCTGTCAAGGATACAACAGTCCCCCAGCCTTTATGTGTGACCAGCCTTCTTTGCTCCTAGATTTGAAATATAAAATTAAACAAATAAGGAAAACTACCCATAATATCTTTTGAAACAATATTTTCAAGGTTGAAATTTTTCAAAATCATTACAATAAAAGATTGTTTTGGCAGGGATATTAATCCTCCTGCTTCAGGATTTAATTCAATGTCTATTATAGAGACCAAGCCTATGAAGGGCCAGATTTGTTTGTGTCTATTACTACAGAGTTCTTACACAGGCAGGCCATTCATCCGGTTTTAAGACAGACAATCAGGGGGTAGGGGGTAGGGTATGGTTTTTCCGCTGTCCAGTACTGAGACAAAATCAGATGTAGTTTTGTCCAGTATCACACACAGAGGACTCCATTTTTAAGAGCATACCACTTCACCCTCGCTGCCATGGCTTGCAAACACTGACCAGCAGAGCTGAGAATGGGGAAACTCAGTGCATGTCACAGAAACAAAGCACTAATACCTGAGGTGCTAAGGACAGGAAAACTCAATGTACAGACCAGAAAAAAAGTGTTGAGACCTGGGAAACAGAGAATGGGGAAATTCAGTGCATGGCACAGGCACTCAGTTCTGAGACTGAGATCTGGTAAACTCAGAGTATGCCACAGACAAACAGAGGTGCGACCAACAAGATAGCTGAGAAAAGGAACAATCTGTGCATGGTACAAACACACAATGCTAAAACCACGGCACCAGAGAAGTGGAAATGCGGAGTTTGGCACATACACACACCACTCAGATCAGGGCTGATGAGCATAGGGAATGAGTGCATGAAACTGACACACAGCACTGAGACCAGGGCAGATGAGAATGGTAAAACTCGGTCCATGGTACAAACACATAGGACTCACAAGAGATCAGTAAGCAATGAGGGAACTCATATAATGACACAGTCACCAAGCAAGGAGACCAGGGGAACTGAGAATGGGAAAGGTCCTTACATGCCATACACATACCACACTAAAACCAAGGGAGCTGAGAATGGGGAAATTCAGTGTATCACACACATTCACTCAATGCTTAGACCAGGGAAGCTGACAATGGGAAAACTCAGCACATGACACAGACATGCACTGAGAACAAGGGAGCTGAGAAGGGGGCAATTCAGTGCAGAGCACCCACACTTAGTGCTGAGACCAAGGGAGCTGAGAATGGGGAAGTTAAGTACATGGCCCAAAAACAGAGTTAAGACATGGGCAGCTGAGAATGAGGACACATGGTGCAGAGCACAGACAACCAGCGATAAGAAATGGGGTGCTGAGAATGAGGAAACTTGGTCCATGGCACAGACTTTCAGCACTGACACCAGGTGAGATGAAGTGGGGGGTTCTCTTGGTTTTTTATTGTTTTTTTCAATGGTTTGCATGCAGAGGGGGTGGGAGTCAGTTTCCCTGGGTGTTACTGGTTTAACAAGGTGATGGGAGAGGGAGTTTGTTGTTACAGAGGACCAGCAACAGAATTTAGGACCCCAGCCAATGGCCTGGAGAATGGATACCCCAGTGACTGGTGTCATGGTGACCGGGAGGCCCAGCTCGGGAGTCACAACTAGTTCTGGCCAGTGGGAGGACAATGGGCTGCAAAGAGAGGACCCCAGTGACCTGATCAGCCAGTTCCAGCCAGGTGACCCTGTTTACCTGGATAGAAGTCAATGGACAGAGGTGGGGCTTGGGGGAGGTGATATCAGATGCCCAGCTGGAAAGCACAGGGGGCTCAGGACTGGAGAGAGAGAGCAGGCAGAGCCCACCTGGATGAAGGAGAGACTTAGATGTACTGTACTGAGGGAGGCCAAGCCAGAGGACCCTGAGAGTTTCCTATGCTGTGTTCAGACACTCAATAAACCCTTCTGTTTTACACTGGCTGAGAGTCACTCCGGTCTAGAGAACAAGGTTCCACTAGGCAACCTAGTGACAGAGGATGTGGAAGAAGCTAATGTACTCAGTGCTTTTTTTGCCTCTGTCTTCACAAACAAACTCAGCTCCTAGACTACTGCACTGGGCAGCACAGTGTGGGGACAAGGTGACCAGCCCCCTGTGGAGAAAGAAGTGGTTCAGGATTATTTAGAAAAGCTGGACGGGCACAAGTCCAGTGGGGCCGGATGCACTGCATCCGAGGGCGCTAAAGGAGTTGGCGGATGTGATTGCAGAGCCATTGGTCACTATCTTTGAAAACTCATGGCGATCAGGGGAGGTCCCAGATGACTGGAAAAAGGCTAATGTAGTGCCCATCTTTAAAAAAGGGAAGAAGGAGGATCCAGGGAACTACAAGCCAGTCAGCCTCACCTCAGTCCTGGAAAAATCATGGAGCAGGTCCTCAATTTTGAAGCACTTTGAGAAGAGGAAAGTGATCAGGAACAGTCAGCATGGATTCACCAAGGGCAAGTCATGCCTGACTAACCTAATTGCCTTCTATAAGGAGATAACTGGCTCTGTGCATGAGGGGAAAGCAGTAGATGTGTTATTCCTTGACTTTAGCAAAGCTTTTGATACGGTCTCCCACAGTATTCTTGACAGTAAGTTAAAGAAGTATGGGCTGGATTAATGGACTATAAGGTGGATAGAAAGCTGGCTAGATCATCAGGCTCAACAGGTAGTGATCAATGGCTCCACGTCTAGTTGGCAGCAGGTATCAAGCGGAGTGCCCCAAGGGTCGGTCCTGCATCCTGTTTCGTTCAATATCTTCATTAATGATCTGGAGGATGGCATGGACTGCACCCTCAGCAAGTTTGCAGATGACATTAAACTGGGAGGAGTGGTAGATATGCTAGAGGGTAGGGATAGGATACAGAGGGACCTAGACAAATTAGAGGTCTGGGCCAAAAGAAATCTGATGAGGTTCAACAAGGACAAGTGCAGAGTCCTGCACTTAGGAAGGAAGAATCCCATGCACTGCTACAGACTAGGGACCAAGTGGCTAGGAAGCAGTTCTGTGGAAAAGGACCTAGGGGTTACAGTGGATGAGAAGCTGGATACGAGTCAACAGTGTGCCCTTGTTGCCAAGAAGGCTAGCGGCATTTTGGGCTGTATAAGTAGGGGCATTGCCAGCAGATAAAGGGACATGATAATTCCCCTCTATTTGGCATTGGTGAGGCCTCATCTGGAGTACTGTGTCCAGTTTTGGGCCCCAAACTACAAGAAGGATGTGGAAAAAATGGAAAGAGTCCTGCGGAGAGCAACAAAAATGATTAGGGGGCTGGAGCACATGACTTATGAGGAGAGGCTGAGGGAATTGGGATTGTTTAGTCTTCAGAAGAGAAGAATGAGGGGAGATTTAATAGTTGCTGTTAACTACCTGAAGGGAGGTTCCAAAGAGGATGGATCTAGACTGTTCTTGTTACCTCTGTTCTCCTAAAAACCAACCCAGGGTCACACTTGTATTAGTTTTATTACGATGCCGCTGTTGGGTCAGATAGAAAAGAGATGGAGCTTATTCATACACGCACACATTCACTGCATTGATGGAGCTTATTCATATATGCACACACGCACACATTCACTCATGCACCCACACACTTACACAGGCGGAGAGTTACCGGAGACAGCATGGAGACGGAGAAGCCGAAGCATGGTAGCTCTGGTGTGTCCGCCTGCGGTCACGAATCAAGGCTGCTGAGCAGGTAAAGGAGTAGCAGCTGCTTGTGTGCATGGCTGCTTCCTTTTTCTGGAACTGGGCAGCTCCTGTCACGTACACTGAGTTTTCCTTCTGTGTCCATTACCGAGAAGCATTCCCAGACCAGTTCCTTTCACGCATACCAGGTTCTTCTTCTCTTTACAGCACTTCATGATTGCCTTCTCAGGGCAGATTATATCAGACACACCTGTCTCCTGTCTCTGGGTTCCTTTCTCCTTGCAGCTCCTCTCCGCCCAGTCCCACATACACTCCCTTGTTCACACTCCCTGGTTCACACTCTCTCTGAGGGATGGGATATTACAAAGCTTGGAAGTTCATACTAGTGGTAACTTGAAAAGGTTACAGAGCTTGCAAAGGTTGCAAAATTTAAAAGGCTATGCTAACAATAACTGAAGTTATAAAGTCTGCAAAAAGGTTGCAGAACTTAATGATACAAGTTACAGATCTTACAATTGCATTTGAGCGGAGGCTTTACATAACATTTCTCAGTGGTAGAAGATGGCAGAACAAGGAGTAATGGTCTCAAGTTGCAGTGGGGGAAGGTTTAGGTTGGATATTAGGAAAAACTTTTTCACTAGGAGGGTGGTGAAGCACTGGAATGGGTTACCTAGGGAGGTGGTGGAATCTTCTTCCTTAGAGGTTTCTAAGGTCAGGTTTGACAAAGTCCTGGCTGGGATGATTTAGTTGGGGATTCGTCCTGCTTCGAGCAGGGGGTTGGACTAGATGATCTCCTGAGGTACCTTCCCAACTCTAATATTCTATGATTCTATGATTCTATTCCCTCTGGGAGTGTAGGCCCTGGAAGCCCAGAGAGAGTGGACTCCCTGAGGGGGCCCAGGGCGAGAGACAGGCATGCTAACACTCAGACAGGCACGGTTCCAGGAGGCGGAGGGGCTTAACCACGGAGAGAGAGAGAGAGAGAGAGAGAGAGGGAGAGCATGGACTCCTGAGAAGGGCTGTCACACTTAAGGGGGTTCCCCCCAGGGACCGTACGAGCCAAGAGAGGGCACGAACTGTGAGTCTGTGACACCAGGGAGCTAAGAAGAGGAAATGTGGTATATGGCACAGACACACAGGGCTCGTACCAGGAGAAATGATCATAGGACAAGAGAAACTCAGTGGCTTACACAGACACACAGCACTGAGACCAGGAGAGCTGAGAGTGGGGGAAGGCTGTGCATGGCACGGACACACAGCACTGACACCAGGAAGCTGAGGGTGAGGGAAGGCTGTGAATGGCACAGACACGGAGCACAGAGACCAGATAGCTGACAATGGGAGAAGGCTGTGCATGGCACAAGCACACAGCACTGACAGCAGGAGAGTTGGAGTACTTGTGGCACCTTAGAGACTAACAAATTTATTAGAGCATAAACTTTCGTGGACTACAGCCCACTTCTTCGGATGCATATAGAGTGGAATAAATATTGAGGAGATATATATACACACATACAGAGAGCATGAACAGGTGGGAGTTGTCTTACCAACTCTGAGAGGCCAATTAAGTAAGAGAAAAAAAAACTTTTGAAGTGATAATCAAGATAGCCCAGTACAGACAGTTTGATAAGAAGTGTGAGAATACTTACAAGGGGAGATAGATTCAATGTTCGTAATGGCTCAGCCATTCCCAGTCCTTATTCAATCCTGAGTTGATTGTATCTAGTTTGCATATCAATTCCAGCTCAGCAGCCTCTCCTTGGAGTCTGTTTTTGAAGTTTTTCTGTTGTAATATAGCCACCCGCAGGTCTGTCATTGAATGACCAGACAGGTTAAAGTGTTCTCCCACTGGTTTTTGAGTATTATGATTCCTGATGTCAGATTTGTGTCCATGAATTCTTTTGCGTAGAGACTGTCCGGTTTGGCCAATGTACATGGCAGAGGGGCATTGCTGGGACATGATGGCATATATCACATTGGTAGATGTGGAGGTGAACGAGCCCCTGATGGTATGGCTGATGTGATTAGGTCCTATGATGATGTCACTTGAATAGATATGTGGACAGAGTTGGCATCGGGCTTTGTTACAAGGAGAGTTGTGAGTGGGGAAGGCTGTGCATGGCACAGACACACAGCACTGACAGCAGGAGAGCTGTGAGTGGGGGAAGGCTGTGCATGGCACAGGCACACAGCACTGACAGCAGGAGAGCTGTGATTGGGGGAAGGCTGTGCATGGCACAGGCACACAGCACTGACAGCAGGAGAGTTGTGAGTGGGGGAAGGCTGTGCATGGCACAGACACACAGCACTGACAGCAGGAGAGCTGAGAGTGGGGGTAATCTGTGAATGGCACAAACACAATACTAAAATCAGGAGAGCTGAGACTGGGAGAAGGCTGTGCCTGGCACAGACACACAGCACTGAGACCAGGAGAATTGCCTGTGGGGGAAGGTTGTACATGGCAAAGACACACAGCATTGACACCAGGGAGCAAAGAGTGGGATAAGGCTGTGCATTGCACAGACACAGAGCACTGAGATCAGAAGGGGTGAGAATAATGCATGTCACAGACAAAGTGATGCATGTCACAGACAAAGTACTGAGATGAAAGGAGCTGAGAATAGGGAAAGTCAGTGCATGACAGAGAGACACAGCACTCATACCAGAGGAGCTAAGAACAGTGAAACTCAGTGTAGAGCCCAGACACACAGTGTTGAGAGCTGTGGAGCTGAAAATGGGGAAATCTGGTCGATAGCATGAGACACGCAGGGCTCAGATCAGATCAGCAGGCAATGGGCAAACTGACAATATTTCAATCACAGACACTAAGCAAGGAGACCAGGGGAGCTGAGAACAGGAAAACTCAGTGCATACCCCAGACATACAATACAAAGAAAAGGGATGTTGAGAACAGGTAAACTCAGTGCCTGGCACCCAAACATAGGACTCAAATGAGATGAGCAGGGAATTGGGTAACTCAGAACATGTCAGTCACATTGAGACCAAGTGAACTAAGAATGGGGAAATTCAGTGCATAGCACACACATCTAGAGCTGAAAGCAGGGCAGCTGAGAATGCGGAAAATGGTGCATGGCACAGACACACAGCACTGAGACCATGGAATTGAAAATGGGGTGACTCAGTGTATGGAACAGAAGCAAACATTGAGACAATGGGAGCTGAGAACAGGAGAAATTTGTGGATGACACAGACACACAGTGTACAGATCAGGGGAGGTGAGAATGGGAAAAGTTTTTACATGACACACACACGCATGCGCACACACAGCACTGAGACCAGAGAGGCTGAGAGTGGGGGAAATGTCAGCATGTCACAGGCACGCAGCGCAGAGTTCCAGTGCAGTTCAGAATGGCAAATCTCAGTGCAGGGACAGACAAATAGCACAGAGACCATGGGATGTGAGAACAGGAAAACTCGGAGCATAGCACAGAACTGAGACACTGGGAACATAAAATCAGTACACGTGACAGACCCACAGTGCTCTGACAAGAAGGGAGAAAAGAGAATCTTGGTGTCGGACACATATGCATGGCACTGAGATCGAGAGAGCTAATAGGGAAAACGGGTACATGTTACAGAAACACAGCACTAATACCTCAGAAGCTATTAACAGGGAAACTCAGTATATGGCCCAGACACAGAGTCACAACCTGGGGAACTGAGAAGGTGGAAAACTGAGATCATGATGCCACAGTCACATAGAGGCAAGACCAAAGAGCTGAGAACAGGGAAATTCAGTGCATGGTGCCCACACCCAGGGCTGAGACCAGGTGAGCTGAGTATGGGTAAATGAGGTGCACGGAACAGACACACAGCACCGAGATTAGCAGACCTGAGAAAGCAACTCAAATGCCTTACAAAGTGCAAGTATATTACAGCAACGTAATCATCATTATCAGTCAGACGGGCAATCTCATCAAAGTATGAAATCCGATTTCTTTGACAAGAAGGACTTTGGCCTCCAGAGGCCTCGTAAGACTGCTGGGTGATATCTGGTGAACTTTTAGCATACAGATAGGAACTTTTATTGTGTTAATATGTTTTCTCTGTAATGCTGCCACAGTAAGAATAAATGTGCTAGCTTATAAAGCACTACATGGTAACTTGTGGCTGCTGGCAACTACAACTGTTCATAGCCTTCAAAGAGAAAGCAAAGCCCAGAGGCTGGCCAGGTTAGGCAGTCTGGCTGGCTGCAGATAGCACAGTGTAAGCAGGGAACTGTGCAGTCTGGTAAAACCCCTGGCAGGAGGGACAAAGATAAGGGTGTCTACCCAAGCGAAGGGGCAGATGAGGTGCTGAGATCCTAGAGTGGGTGCCCTCAAGGGACCATGGAGGGGGAACACAGGTGCAGTTGTCCTGAACTGTGACAATTCTGATTAAAAAATTAGCACTATGCAGTATCAGTGGATTAAGTACTCAGTAACTGACAGATCTCAAAAAGTTGTCATCCATGGAGAATCATCCGTGAATGGGGGTGTTTCTAGCGGGGCTCTTCAGGGATCGGTACCAGGCCTGACTCTATTCAACAGTTTCATCCACAATCTGGAAGTAAATATCAAATCATTGCTGACAAAATTTGCAGAGTGGTAAACAATGATGACAGGACAGCCACATAGAGCAATGTAGATCGGTTGGTAAGCTGAGTCCCCTCAAACGTGTTTTAATACAGCCAAATGCAAGATCATACATCTAGGAATAAGGAATGCAGGCAGTACCTACAGAGTGGGGGCCTGTGTCCTGGAAAGCAGTGACTGTGAAAAGGATCTTGGGGTCATAGAGGACAAGTGACTGAGAGTGAATTCCTATGATGCATTGCAGCACCATTTCCAAGTATAAATATTTGTTTTCAGGTGCTTGGTTTCTGACAACAAAAACATGTCCCATGGAAACCAGACGCTGTTTGTGAAAAATGTGTTTTGGTGATAACCCAATTTTCAGTCCCCAATCTGGAGTTCAGACTAGATGATCCTAGCAGTTCCTTCTAATCCTATGAGTCTATGAATCAGTTGGAACAGCGTTTTTGTGGAAAATGTTTGGCCAGCCTTGGGGTCTAGGCCACCTGTGCCTCCCCTTCCCCCCCACTCCTGGGGCTAAGGGTGTGCAGAGCCCCTTCTCCCTGAACAGGCCCCAGTGTGACATATGGACTCCAGGCCCCCACCCTGCACTGCTTCCAGCTGGTAGCTACAGTTCTCAGCTCCCTGGCTACCAGCTTCCCTCCTCTCCGTCCCTCTCACCCCACTGGGGCTGGTAGAGGGATGCAGCAGATAGCTGAGGGGCCATGAGATCTGTTCAAGAGGCCTCCCCCACCCATTAGTGAGAATGGCATAGAAAAGTGATTCCTTCTTCCAAGCTCCACACATCTAATAAGCCCCACCCATGTGAGTCACCAAATTTCATACAGTTTAAGGCCAGAAGAGACCATGAGGTCATCTGGACTGATCTTATGCAAGCCCAGGCCAGAGAATTCCCCCTTTGCTGTGGGCTCCACGCAGTTCCATTGAACTGGGAAGCATTTGCTGCCCATTGACTGAGGCAGAGGGAGTGGTACACTGCTGGGTTCTCCCTCCCTGGGGCAGAATTATGGTTGTGGGGCTGTGTTGGGTGGGAGGCATCACCTCTACTCTGCAGTTCCTGGTCTTCCAATATTTGGGTTTTGTTTTTCCTTCTAACCTTCTCTAAGGGGGGAATCTAAGGGACACTGAAACCTAGCATGTCCCAGTTTGCCAGAGCCTGAGTTTGAGAATTAAACTCGCCCATTCACAAGGAACCCAGGGCTCTAGCAAGAGCCTCTGCCATAACCCCTGGAAGGGGTCTGCACAGGATCCTCAGTTGGGCAGCATGGTGGATCTCAGGGGTGTTCTAACTGAGGGAGCACGAGGCACTGCTGTCTGCCCAGGTTGGGGCTCAGGAACAGGGCAAGGCCTAGAGCAGGATTCTCCCATTCGTGTAGCTGTCTCAATTCGGGTCTTTTCCCACAGCCTGATCTCAGGTTCTAAGCCTCTCCTCTGGATTCTGTCTGTGGACTCAGCAGGAACGGGTTGACATCCTGAGGTGTCCTAAATAAAACTTCTTAAGGAAGAGGGACACTTTTCTCCGATCTACTGAGTAATTCTGCCTCCTACTAGAGTAATGAGTTGTCAGTCCTCAGTTTCTGCTGGATCAGGCTTGAGAAGAACTTTTAACCTCTAGCCTAGGCTTTCTCCGTCAATATTCCTTTGGCTATTCTTATTGAATGTACACCTGTTGCTTTGAACCTCACTTTCCATTTCCCCTCTGATACCTTCTTTTTCTCTCTCACAAAGTCTGGTCTCTGTCCCATACCTGTCTTTTCAAAGCTAACCCCCATCTCAGTATTGCCAAATCCAATGTTTAAAAATCATAATCCCCTAAAATCATGAGATTATTTATTTAAATCTCATGATTTTTTAAAGTAATATGCCTTGGTTCTTTTCATTTGCCTTTTGGTGTTTGAGTCTTCAGGGGTCACATTTTCAAGCTTTTCTCTGCAGCCTCAAGGTCTAGAAACTTACTTTTTTCACCAGTGGAAACTGAGATTCACCCATAAACACATGACTCTGGGAGCTAGGGTATTAATATAATACCACATATTGCAAGACTGGTGATAAAATTAGGAGGGGGTAACACAGCTTATTCCACTTCCTTTGAAATATTACATTGTACAAAACAATAAGCATACCTTTTTTGTTTTAATGTGAAAAAGTCAGAAACGGCCATGTTTCTTCACTAGAAAGGAATTGCTCAACAGTATTCCAGTAGAATGTTTTTCCATCAGAAGATGTTGATTTGATTAAATCAAAACATTCCTCAGGAACATATTGACTTAATTAAAATTTTCTATGGGAAATTATTGAAACATTTAAATTTGATGTTATCATTTCAACTATATTAATTATGTGATATGATATATGATATTATAATCCCCATCAATGGAGGCTTTTAAGAACAGGCTGGACAAACACCTATCTGAGATGGTCTAAGTTTACTTGGTCCTGCCTCAGCTCAGAGGGCTGGAGTAGATGTCTTCTTGAGTTCACTTCCAGCCCAAATTTCTATGAGTCTATAATAATATGATATAATGAAATACAGTCAAATTATAACATTAAAATGAAATGTTTAGATCTTACCAAAACATTTCCATAATGTCAAAATGAAATTGTTCTGGATATTTCATTTTGTGAAAAATTCTGGGAATTCTACTTTTTCTCCCAATTAGGGATGAAATGAAATTTCAGAATCTTGGAATTTTTTGTGGGACAGGAATTTTGTTTGTGACCAGCTCTCCTCTCAAGGAACATGCACCTTAGTGTACTGTATTTCTGCTATGGTAAAAAATAGCTCAAACTCAACCTAAAGGCCAATTTTCAGCAATTCCAGCCAATGCTGCTAAAAATCAGATTTCACTCTTTTCACCACTCTTGATACACATTTCAACATCTTTAATCACATTTGTACAATGAGGGAAAATGCAGCAGGTGGGTTTTACAACCAGTAACTGGGTGAAGGGGCTGGAAAGGAGGAGGTTAACATGAATAAATGATGCTAGTGATGGTAGTGATCAATGACTCCATGTCTAGTTGGCAGCCGGTATCAAGCAGAGTGCCCCAGGGGTCAGTCCTGGAGCCGGTTTTGTTCAATATCTTCATTAATGATCTGGAGGATGGCGTGGATTGCGCCCTCAGCAAGTTTGCAGATGACACTAAACTGGGAGGAGTGGTAGATACGCTGGAGGGTAGGGATAGGATACAGAGGGACCTAGACAAATTAGAGGACTGGGCCAAAAGAAATCTGATGAGGTTCAACAAGGACAAGTGCAGAGTCCTGCACTTAGGAAGGAAGAATCCCATGCACCGCTACAGACTAGGGACCAAATGGCTAGGCAGCAGTTCTGCAGAAAAGGACCTAGGGATTACAGTGGACGAGAAGCTGGATATGAGTCAACAGTGTGCCCTTGTTGCCAAAAAGGCTAGCGGCATTTTGGGCTGTATAAGTAGGGGCATTGCCAGCAGATTGAGGGATGTGATCATTTCCCTCTATTCAGCATTGGTGAGGCTTCATCTGGAGTACTGTGTCCAGTTTTGGGCCTCACACTACAAGAAGGATGTGGAAAAATTGGAAAGAGTCCAGCGGAGGGCAACAAAAATTATTAGGGGGCTGGAGCACATGGCTTATGAGGAGAGGCTGAGGGAACTGGGATTGTTTAGTCTGCAGAAGAGAAGAATGAGGCGGGATTTGATAGCTGCTTTCAACTACCTGAAAGGGGGTTCCAAAGAGGATGGATCTAGACTGTTCTCAGTGGTACCAGATGACAGAACAAGGAGTAATGGTCTCAAGTTGCAGTTGGGGAGGTTTAGGTTGGATATTAGGAAAAACTTTTTCACTAGGAGGGTGGTGAGGCACTGGAATGGGATTACCTAGGGAGGTGGTGGAATCTCCTTCCTTAGAGGTTTTTAAGGTCAGGCTTGACAAAGCCCTGGCTGGGATGATTTAGTTAGGGACTGGTCCTGCTTTGAGCAGTGGGTTGGACTAGATGACCTCCTGAGGTCCCTTCTAACCCTGATATTCTGTGATTCTGTGCTGTGGTCACTGGACCAGCTACATCACAACATAGCAAGGAAGGATTAAATGACAAAGTAGATTTGGCGGCTCTTGTTTGTTTCTTTCACATCTTCCTATTCCATTGCCTACAATTAGTTTGTAGATTCTGCTTGGTTCAATCATGTAATTGTTTATCTTCTACCTAATGTGAATGACTTTTTCTGCCCATTTCCTTTTTGATTTTTAGTCCCAAAAGTTCACGCCTTTGATAGGAGTGGAGGTCAGTGCTCCAGCAAAGTCCTTATCCATACACAAACTCACAAAGGTCTAATTAACATGGTGTAAACACCTCAAGCTAAACCAAGCCAAGCAAGGTTGGAAATGATATGAGCATCACAAATACAGCTGTGCCTGTTAAACTAAATCAGTTTATAATCCTACCTTTAATTAGGGCTTGTCTACATGGGGAAACTGACTGGCTACTGCTATTTTAGAACAACTCCCCACATGGACCCTATATCTCAATACGAGAGTGTCCATATGAGGTGTCATTAGGGGATATCTGTAGCACTTCAAATTCACACTCTCCCTTATTCTGGAATAACTTCCCTGATCGGAGAGGCCCTTAGACTGGGGTAATTTTTTGTCTGTAGAGATCTCACCTAATCAATTTAGGCTAAACCAAAATGAGCCTGGATTATAGCGTGTTCACACAGCCTATTAAACCAGGCTAACATCATCCTGTAAATTAAAAGGCTGTGAATGAGCCCCAACTCCCTTCTGCACTATACCCTCTGCAGTAACACCTGGACTCTGACAGAGGCCTAGCCCTCATTTGGGAGGGGACTTGGAAGGTTTGTCTACCAAGTGGGTTCTCTGGTGAGCGAACAGATTTGATTTCTGAATGAAGCTTCTCCCACACACGGGGCACTCATAAGGTTTCTCTCCTGTGTGGATTCGCTGGTGCCTGCTGAGGTTCGAGCTCTGAGGGAAGCTTTTCCCGCAGTCGGGACATTTATAGGGATTTTCTTCTGTGTGAGTTCTCTGATGGGAAGTCAGGCTGGAGCCGTAGCGGAACCTTTTCCCGCAGTCAGGACACTCGTGGGGTTTCCCCTCCATGTGGGTTCGTTCGTGGGAAAGAAGGCTTGCAATCTGAACGAAGCCTTTCCCGCACTCGGTGCATTTGTAGGGTCTCTCCCCCGTGTGGATTCTCTGGTGGGTCATGAGGTTGGAGCTCTGGGTGAAGCTCTTCCCACAGTCGGGACATGGGTAGGGGCGCTCTCCCCCATGGGTTCTCTGGTGTCTGATCAGGTTGGAGCTCTGGCTGAAGGCTTTCCCGCAGTGAGTGCACTTGTAGGGCTGTTGCCCCGTGTGGGTCCTCTGGTGTGTGACGAGGGTGGAGCTCCGATTGAAACATTTCCCGCAGTCTGGGCAGATGAAGGGCTTATCGCCCGTGTGGGCTAGTTGGTGCCTCAGGAACCCAGAGCTGTTCTTGAAACATTTCGTGCAGTCGGGGCATTTGTAGGGTCTCTCTCCCGTGTGCACTCTCTGGTGAATGATGAGGTTCAAGCTCCGGCTGAACCTTTTCCCGCACTCCTCACATTTGTAGGGTTTCTCTCTGGCACTGTTGTGACTCCTCTGGTGCAGGCTGAGGGCGGAGCTGCAGGGGAAGCTTTGCCCACATTTACCACAGGCGAGTGATCTCTGCTCAGCTGAGTTTCTTTGTTGGACAGCGTCATGGACGTTCTTGTCCCCTCTTTTCCCACGAGTAGATTTATCCAGTCTCTCCTCTGGCTGGTTTCCATGTGCCCTCTCTGGCCTGAGCTGACTCTCACAGGCTTCTTCCTGCTCAGGGCTCTGGGAAACATCCCCTTCAACTCTTCCCAATACTATCCCATGCAGTTCCACTGGCTCAGCATCTTCCTGCTGAGATTTCTCCTCCTCATTCTCACTCACCATCCCATCACCTGCTGGGACAGAGAGAGAACCCAGACAGGAGTCAGTCCCTGTGGCTGTGGGAACGGGAACCCCAGAAAGGGGAACTAACCCCAATATCTGCTGGGGAGATGGAAAACTGACAAGATATATTTCCCACAATCAACTCCTCAGAGGAACGAGGGGAGGGTCCACAGCCAGACGTCAGATTGGACTGATCACCAATTTAAATTCTACCGGTGGTGTTTGCAAATATATGTATATTTAGGCAAACATATTCATATTTAAATTTTACTGGGCTTTTGTGGACTGAAATGGATCGACAGCTGAGAGTGGTCTCTGTCTCCTGGTGATGCTGCCCCCTGCCATTCTCCCAGCCCTGCGCACTGCATGTATGCTACACCCAACCCCAGCTATGCCCCACTCTGGTGTCACAGAGTTTAAGGCCAGACGGGACCACCAGATCATCCAGACTGCTTTTCCACATATCACAGGCCACCAACCCTACCCAGCACCTACACACCAAGCCCAACAACCAGAATTAGACCAAAATATCATAGCACACAGGAGACTAGACTTTTGTGTGCCACAGGCAGAGGCAGGAGGGACTGAGGTGCACCAGTGCCCGAGGCCCCGCCAATGGCAGCTGAATGTCAAAGTGAGATATAGGTGGATAATCCTGGCATGTGACCTGCACTGCAGAGAAAGGTGTGAAAACTGCCAATCTGCACTGGGGAAAAATTCCGTCCTAGCCCCACATATGGCGATCAGACAAACTCTGAGCATGAGAGCAGGAACCAGCCAGCCTAGCACCTGAGAGAGAGAATGCTCAGTGCCACCTCTGAGCCCTGCCCACACCATCTAGTACCCATCTCCAGCCTTGGGGATACTTCAAAGGAAACAGATTAAAAACACCCCACATCCCTTGAATGCATTGGGGGACATCCCTTCCTGACCCCTGCACTGAAGCATGTGCTTTAGGAACATAAGACAGGAACTGGAAAGGACCCCCAGGCCAGCTGACCCCTTTTCCATCATATACAATCCCATAGCACTATCTCCCTCATTAATTTGTCCAGCTCTCTCTCAGAAAGCATTAAGTAGTATGTCCCCAGGCTAGAAACCATCTTTTAATTTCCGACCTGAATTTGTTCACGGTCAGTTTATCCCTATGTGTTCTTGCCCAACGTTGTCCTTTAGCCTAAAGAGTTCTTCTCCCTCCCTGGTGCTCCCCGCACCCCCCAATGTATTTATAGTGAGAAATCACATCCCCTCTTAGCCTTCATTTTCCTAGACTAAATAAGCCAAGTCTTCTGGCCTCCTCTCAGAAGATTGGCCCTCCATGCCCCCGATCATCCTACCAACACTTCTCTGCACCTAGGCCACTTTGAATTCATCATTTTTGGCCATGGGTGACCAGAACTGCGCCCAGCATCCCAGACAGGCTGATTCCAGCGATTCCCCTGAATTGGGCCCCGCACCTAAAAGGGCTCCACGCCCTTGCTGCTGCCTGTACGCAGTACCGGGGCGGGTAGTCAGGCTTCCCCAGGGGGCAATTTAAAGGGGCTGGAGCCCCAGGTCCTTTAAATTGCCACCAGAGCTGAACCCCATTTCTGGAGCCCTGGGGTAGGGCTGTGGGGCTCTGAGGGCTATTTAGAAAGTCCGGGGCTCCCTTGCTTCTACCGCCCCGGCCCTTTAAATAGCCACGGGAGCCCTGCTGCTTCCTCAGGGTTCCGACAGCTATTTAAAGGGCCGAGGCGGTAGAAGCAGGGGAGCCCCGGGCCCTTTAAATAGCCCCCAGAGCCCTGGGGTAGCGGGGGCTCTGGCAGCTATTTAAAGGGCCAGGGCTCCAGCTGCCGCTGCCACCCCGGTCCTTTAAATAGCCGTGGGAGCCCCGCCATTTCCCCAGGGCTCCCTCGGCTATTTAAAGGGCCAGGGTGGTAGAAGCAGGGGAGCACCAGGCCCTTTAAATAGCTCCCAGAGCCCTGGGGTAGCGGGGGGCTCTGGCAGCTATTTAAAGGGCCGGGGCGGTAGAAGCAGGGGAGCCCCTGCCCTGCCTGCAGCCAGCCCCTGCCGCACCCCCTGCCCACACCAGTCCCGCACCCCCTTCCCTGCCCGCAGCCAGCCCCTGTCTCCAGCCAGTCCCGCACTCCCTGCCCTGCCTGCACTCAGCCCGTCTCCAGCCAGCCCCGGAACCCCTGCCCTGCCTCCAGCCAGACCCTACCTCCAGTCAGCCCCTGCCCTGCCCCTGCCCTCCCTCCAGCCAGCAATGTATGTAATATATAATTTTGTTATTATTTATATAGTTATAGAAAGTAAATAATACATGGATGAAATGAAAGGGGTTTTTTTAACGTTTTTTTTTTTTTTTAAGTCATCCCTGCTGGGGCCCCGCCAAAAATGTTCAACTTGTGCCCCGCACTTCCTAAAGCCGGCCCTGATCCCAGAGGAGGTCTCCCCAGCACTTCGCAGGAGGACATCCACACACTTCCCTAGCTCCACTAGAAATGCCTCACCTCATACATCCTAGGATCACATTTGCCTGCTTTGCAGTCACACCACACTGGTGGCTCATAGTCATCCAGCCAGCGAACCCTGACTGACAGCTGCCTGGGCGCTACATTCCTCACACCCGGCAGCCTCTCCATGCCCCTCTTAGCTTGGGATGTGGCAGAGGAGTGGGGGGACCTGGGAGCCGACCGGCTGTGGGGAGCTCAGCCCCCAACCCTGCTCCTCCTGCTGCTGCCCCGGCACAGACACAGCTGGCAGGAGGCGCGCTGGAGCTGTGTGCCCGGGGTGGGCAGCGCCCTGGCTGGGGCAGGTGGGCACTAAGGGGTGGAGACGGGGGCAGAACACAGACACAGCCAGCAAACCCCAGGGCTAGGTCCTCGGCTGATGCCCTGCAGGGTCAGAGCAGCCTGGGTGCGAGGGGGAGGGAGGAGCTGTGAGAGCCAGAGCCAGGAGGGGGCCAGAGAGGGCAGCAGCTCTGGGAGTCGCAGACCCCCGTCCGGGAGCAGAGATGGGACGATGAGGAGCCGGTGGTGCAGAGTCGCTTGCCTGTCGGGCCCCAGCCCTTTCCCCCGGGTCTCTCCCCTCACCTGCAGGCTCCGGCTCAGCAGCTGGTGTCGGCAGAGCCCGGGGCTGCCCCAGGGGCTGGTTCCAGCCCCCGGCGAAAGTCCCCCCGGCTGGGCACAGAGGGACGCTAGGGAAGGGCTCTTAAGTTCCCGCACAGACCCAGCTGAGGAGCAGCAGCGGCTCAGCCCCGGCTCCCGGCTCACAATGGAGGCGACAGCAGCGTCTGACCCGGGAAGTCCAACCCCCGATGTGCTGAACAGACAGGCAGAGAGCAGCAGCTGTCTCCCTCCCGGAGTAATAATCAGAGCAGGGCCCTCTGGTGTTATTGGGCATTATTTCATTAGCCAGCTCCCTGCCAGAGCAGGGTCCGGGTCCAGACAGGGCTGCTGCCCATTGTGGAAGGATGAATGGGTTTCAACACATGACAGAATCTTTCACGATAGATTAATCTTCAATCCAGGACACTCTGGAGGGCAGGCAACCCTAGTTCAGAATTGCCAGTGTCTTCAATACCAGCTGAGGTTTTTCTCCCCGCCCCTTCCCGGAGAGTGGAGAGAGAGAGAGAGTCAAAAACCATCCCCCCCCCCCCCCAACACACACACACATAGCAAGCTCTCCACAACCCCCAACCACAAGGAAACTCTGCAACCCCCCTTCAAAAGTCACTTATCGCATCTGGGGAGATGATACATCTAGATAAGATTGATAAAATCGTCTGTCTCCGTGCTCTCAGGTGACTCAAACCATCTCTCGCACACCTGCACCATGCACTTGCGTATTGGTGGGCAGACAGCTGTTGTATTTTCAACAGTATTGATCTGTTATTGCTTAAACCACAGAAGTGGGAACACGGCAGCATCTTGAGCTGGACACAGAAACTTTTAAGATTAGCTATCCCAGTGTAGGGGATCCCACTGTAGGCCCACGAACATGCCCCCCTCCCCAGCAACTGGCAACTGGCAAATCCATAAAAAACCCAGCCATGCTGGTCAAATACGGGCCAGGTGGTAACCCCACTGCAAAGGGAGAGAGGGGGCAGATCCTAATTGCTCCCATCCCAGTCCCTGAGCTCTGGAAGATTGCTCCTACCTCCCACCCTGTGCTCTTCTGGACAGGAATAGTCACTACAGAATAGTCACTCCAGGTCTCCCACTTCCTCCCCAAAATAAGGGTGAAATACTGAGCCCATCATGAGACAACCACTCCCATCCTTACCAACCTTTTGCAGAAAACATCCTTTGCCAAGGCCCCTTGAGCTCAGCTGGCACCGTGAGCTCTGTCTGTGCAGGGAAAGGGGTGAGAGATGGATTTTAGACAGTCCAGATGAGAGGCTCAGGGCTCCTGCTGTCCCCTGGGGCTGGAAGAGTTCCAGAAAGTGCCGTACAGTGAGAGATGAGGAGGCCCTGTCCTGCCTAATGGCCCAAGACCCTACATCCCAGCTGGGCAAGCCCACTGACAGCAATTTGATCTCCCTGCTTTTTGCAGTGTTTTCCCTATAATCTGGAAGGGGAGTGGGGACTGAAGAATGTTGAACGTGTATTTACACAAAAACACAAACATTATCTCCCCACATGTCTTTTGAGGGTTATTTATTTTGCAGGATGTTTAACCCTTTCTATGCATCACACCCTGTCAGATCCCAATCTAATTGTCTGTTTCAGCCCCAGAGCTAGCTTGCTAATGTCAAGGCCAATGTGACATTTTCTGTGGATTTTAGAAGGGGAGGGCACAATACCAGAAATCCAGTTGCAACCTGAACTGCAGACCAAGTTCTATCACTCCATCATGGATGCAGAGGACCTGATTCTCTGCTCACATGCACCAGTTTTTACACAGCTTTGCCTTCTGTAAGCTGCTCCTGATTTTAGGTCTGTGGGAGGGAAATCAGAATCAGTCCCCCAGCACCACAATTACACCCGTGCTTTGCATCAGCAGAGCCCAGAGCACTTCACAAAAGAAGTCTGTATCAGTATCCCCATGTGACAGGGAAACTTAGGCATACAGAGGGGAAGCAACTTGCCCAGGTCACCCAGCAGGCCAGGGGCAAAGCCAGGAATGGAATCCCGTCTCCTGATTCCTGATCCAATGCTCCATCCACTAGGCCACACTGCTTTGAAAAGAACCCCCACCAAGCTGGGGCAAAGACTGGAAGATGACAGTCTCTCTCTCTCCAGCCCTCGGCTTTGGCCATTTGCTGTAAGTTATTTATTCTTCTGGGTTCCAAGACATTATCATCACCATGTGTAGTTCTCTGCTGTTACACATAAAATATACATATTGGTGAAATGATTTTAATTAATCCACATAATGAATTCTTGGGAAATATGCTGAGGGTCAGTTTTCTTAGCTAAAGTCCAGGCTATAAAATTAATATAACATATTAAGGCCTTAAAAGCCAGAGGTTAAGCGACCAAGGGGAGCTAGCCAACAGGGGAGTTTGAGAGGGAGTTTGTGGGAGGGAGTCATTATATAATCACTATGATTAGGAAGGGTCACATCACCAGTGCCAATGCTGCTCCTGTCTCCTCCACCTGCGCCTGTATCCAGACAGACAACCATGGATACCTCTACCCAGATCCTGGTGTGGCTTTGCAGAGACTGTGGCCTGCATTTCCCACTCACAAAAAGCCAGGAAAGGGGACCATCCAGTGTGAAAGCTGCCTGCTGGTGTAATCTCTCAGGAAGGAGGTGGGAGAGGTGGAGGTGGCTAGGCTGAGGAGCATCTGTGCCCATGAAGAATTCCTCAAGACTATTCATATGGAGACATCCAAGGCTAAGGAAGCTATCCAGCTACAGATGATTGCTGTAACACCACTGGGGAAGGAGGATATGGCTCTTTCACACGGAGGACACTGGCTGCTGGTTACTTTGACAGCAGGCAGTGCTCCAGCCCTATTCCCAACCCACCCACCATGGTGATGGAAAACTGATATGCTGCCCTGGCAACAAGCGATGAGGAAGTTCCCCAAAGTTGGAAGAGGAGAAGCCATGTACCCTCAAGGCTGGGAGGATCGCAGCCACCACTCCCAGGAGGAAAAGTAGGGTGGTAGTGGTTAGTGACTCTCTTCTGAGGGGCACAGAAGCACCCATCTATCACCCTGACATGGCATCTCAGGAGGTCGACTGCCTGCCAGGAGCCCGTATCCGAGACATTATGGAGGGATTGTCGAGGATCATCCAGCCCTCTGACTACTACCCCATGCTACTCATCCATGTGGGCACTAATGATACTGGCAGGTATGACCCTCAGCAGATCAGAAGTGACTACAAGGCTCTGGGAGTAAGGGTGAAGGAGTTGGGAGTGCAGGTGGTGTTCTCTTCGATCCTTACACTCAAGGGTAGGGGCCCAGGCAGAGACAGATGCATCCTGGAGGTGAATGCCTGGTGGCGAAGATTGTGCCGCCAGAAGAGCTTCGGCTTCCTTGACCACAGGATGCTGTTCCAGGAAGAAGGACTGCTAAGCAGTGATGGGGTCCACCTATCGAGGAAGAGGAAAAGACTGGCTAACCTAGTGAGGAGAGCTTTAAACTAGGTTCAAAGGGGGCAGGTGACCAAAGCCCACACGTAAGTCAAAAACATGGAGACCTGGGAGAAGGGTCAGAATTTGGAGGCAGCATGGAGTATTATAGTAGGGATAAAGGAGAGACAAGACAAAAATGGGGATGGGGGGGAATCAAATCAGTATCTTAGATGTCCATATACTAATGTGAAAAATATGGGGAATAAGCAGAGAGAACTCGAAATGCTAGTAAATAAACACAACTATGACATAGCTGGCATCACAGACTTGGTGGGATAATACACATGACTGGAATATTGGTATAGAAGGGTACAGCTTGCTTATGAAGGACAGGCAGGGAAAAAATAGAGGAGGTGTTGCCTTATATTAAAAATGTATACACTTGGACTGAGATTGAGATGGAAATAGGAGACAGACTTGTTGAAAGTCTCTGGGTAAGGATAAAAGGGGTAAAAAAACAAGGGTGATTTCATGGTACAGGTCAACTATAGACCACCTAACCAGGAAGAAGAGGTGGATAAGGCTTTTTTTAAACAACTAAAAATCAACCAAAGCACAGGACTTGGTGGTGATGGAGGACTTTAACTACTCAGACATCTGTTGGGAAAATAACACAGCAGGACACAGATTATCCAACAAGTTCTTGGAATGTATTGGAGACAGTTTTTTATTGCAGAAGGTGGAGAAAGCTACTAGGGGAGAAGCTGTTCTAGATTTGATTTTGACAAATAGGGAGGAACTGGTTGAGAATTTGAAAGTGGAAGGCAGCTTGGGTGAAAGTGATCATGAAATGATAGAGTTCACGATTCTAAGAATGGTAGGAGGGAGAACAGCAAAATAAAGACAATGGATGTCAAGAAGGCAGACTTTAGCAAACTCAGGGAGTTGGTAGGTAAGATCCCATGGGAAGCAAGTCTAAGGGCAGGTCTTCACTACCGGGGGGGGGATCGATTTAAGATATGCAAATTCAGCTACGCAAATAGCGTAGCTGAATTCGACCTATCGGAGCCGACTTACCCCTCTGTGAGGATGGCGGCAAAATCGACCTCCGCGGCTCCCCATCGACGGTGCTTACTCCCACCTCCGCTGGTGGAGTAAGAGCGTCGATTCGGGGATCGATTGTTGCGTTCCGACGAGAGGCGATAATTCGATCCCCGAGAGATCGATTTCTACCCGCCGATTCAGGCGGGTAGTGTAGACCTAGCCTAAGGGGAAAAACAATTGAAGACAGTTGGCAGTTTTTCAAAGAGACATTATTAAGGGGACAAGAGCAAACTATCCCATTACGTAGGAAAGATAGTAAGTATGGTAAGAGACCACCCTGTCTTAACTAAGAGATCTTCAATGATCTAAAAATCAAAAAAGAATCCTACAAAAAGTGGAAACTGGGTCAAATTACAAAGGATGAATATAAACAAACAACACAAGTATGTAGGGACAAAATTAGAAAGGAAAAGGCACAAAACTTCCTAACTGCCAGGGTGGTTAAGTGTGACAATCAGTAGTGACCCCCACCCCTTCTCTTTCTTAACAATCTAGCAACCATTATGGCTACCAACGGCCATTAGGGGTAGCAGGAGCCTCATGTACACAGCTAGCCTGAACTTTTGAACTATCTTGTCTCCCCTGCCTTGAGGCGGAGGAGACCTACGCCAAACCAGTTTTCACTGACCAGATAGCAGAAGTAAGGGGTCTGGCAACCACCAATCAAGTGTTAACATGGCAGGAGTCTTTGTCTGAGTGTGTATAAAAGATCTGTAAAATTTGTATAAGACAGAGTACCTCTGTACTAAGGTGCAGAGCTCTCCTTTCTTCTGCATGTGAAAGTTACTAGTGATCCCCCCCTTAACAGAGCAGCCTTTATGTCAACCAGCCGCTATTAGGGGGAAGCAGACACTTCAAGTACACAGCAGCCTGAACTTTTGAACTGTTTTCCCTTCAAGGCCTTAAGGTAGTTGGAGCTGGTCCCAAGCCGGTTTTCACTGACCAGATAGCAAAAGCACAGGTCTGACCACAACCAATCAAGTGTTAACACTGCAAGGACCTTTGTCTGAATGTGTATAAAGGATCTGTAAAATGTGTGTAAAACAAAGTTTTTGTACCAAGGTGCAAAGCTCTCCTTTCTTCTGCAGAATAAAGCTACTCTTCCTTATCCCTGTCTGGCTGTTATTGGCTCTCAGCTAGGTGGACCTGATATTTCGGTAACAGTTTCTGGCGACTCCGCCAGGACTCTCCTAGCTCGGACATTGGACTCCGGACGGCTGCGGCGAACTGGGAACGGCGCCAACGGGGTGTTTCGCCCCTTTTCTCTGCTTCACCGCAGCCCCTGGGGTTCGTGCTCCGATAAGGTGAGTCCTAATAAAATAAGAAGACACTATCTGGTTCTGGTCTGGTTAACCGGTTAATAAATTTCTGTCTTATACATTTGGGTGTTAGGTGTGTGGACGGAACTGAGCCTCTCATTCGTAATTCCTCAGAGTGGAAGCCATCGCATGCGATGAAGCTCTAAGGTCAAATTGGGATCCTTCTGTCCCATCCCCTGTAGCAGTCAGTATTAGTAAAAATTCCTGTAATAGAATCCTATTAGGCCATAATTCCCTCTGTTCTCTGTGTAATTCTCTGTTAGAGTGTCAGCAGGCAGATGGGTGGGTCTCTGGTAAAACCCTCTAAAAATAGCCCTTTAAATTATATGTTAAGTCTTTACCCGGTGTTCAAAAAAAAATAGTTACACCTTGTGTAAAAATTAATGTGGCTAGTGTTATGAAAATTGAATTGTGGAAAGAATGTGCATTTTCCCCAGAACATGTGCTGTGTATATTGTAGCAAAGGTAAAAAAAATGCAAACCTACCAATATAGGTTGTGTTGTCTTTTTCAGATCACTGTGTGTTTAAAAGCAGGAGTTAGAAGTAAAAGGCAATCAAAAGTCTGGAAAAGTTACCCTTATCCAGTTTCCAGATCACCTCTACATACCCAAATTGCTCACAAGGGGCTGCCATTAAATTAGCACAACAGAGGGCTTGGGTTATTTCCTCTAAAAAGAAAAGTGACTTGACCAGATCCCTATGGGATGGGGCCAATAGTGCAGCAGCAGTTCAAAATATTTTTAAAAACCAAAACATAATAAGAAATTGGGGCACAGCTAACCCAGGTACAGGCTGGAATTGGTAAGTTACATGTTATCTCCGCCCTTAGTTCTATAACCCAGAAGTTGCTAACATAAATGGTATTGAATATCACTGAGGCTGAAAAGGCATTGCAGTGGAATCTAGCATGTTCAAAAATTCAGGATTTCCTGAATGACCATCTAATGGCCATTCGGAATGATCTAGAGCATCAGGCTTGGCCCATTGCCCTTACAGACACATCAGAAGTACCATCTGATCTGTGACCATAAAGACATACTTGAAAACTTTCTGGGTGAAAGTGCAAACATTCTCAATGCTCCTTCCAAGCATATAAACCAATTAGGGGGGGGACTTGTGCTCGCATCGGGAAAAAATGTTGTTTCTATGTTAATCATTCTGGCTTAATTAAAAAGAATTTACAAGCCATTAAAAATGCTGCTTTGTTTTCCGTGCTGTATCTCTTGATCACATCTTTAGTTTTAAAAAACCTCCTTCCAGACCTTGGGTCATGGCTCTTTCAAACAATTGTGGGCAGAGACTGCAGCAGCCATGAGCCAAGCAGCAGCAGCAGACAGAATGCAGATGGCAACATGTGGGAGCTGTGGTATGTATATAGTCCTAGCAGGGGACCTGGAACAAAGGTATGTGTGTATGAAGTGTCGCCTTATAGTGTTACTGGAGGAAAAGATTAAGGGGCTGGAGATGCAGGTAGAGACCCTGGTGGAGTTTAGACGGGGGTTTGAGCAGCTGATGGAGGATAGGCAAGGTGGGTCTGAAGGGGAATGCTCTAGGGTGCAGAAGGAGGCAGTAGTAGATGACAGCGAGAGGGGAATGGAAGGGGGAGAACAAGGTAAGTGGAAGCATGTGACTGTGAGAAGCAGGCCAAGGAAAAGGAGGGCCAGTGAGGGGGGAATAGAACTCAGGAATAGGTTTGAGTGTTTGGATAACGAGGTAGAGGGGCAGCAGGTGGTGACTGAAGGTGGGAGGGTGAGGAAGAAGAGAAGAGCGGCTAGTCCGAGAGAGACGGGGGAGGAGTTGATGGAGACAGCACCAATTATGGGCCACCAGAGGATACAGGAAGGCATAAGGGGGAGCATAAGGGAAGATAGGAACAGACACAGGTCAGGACTAGAGGGATCGGAGACTAGATTACTAGATCGCACTGTTGCCAGGCGACGGCAGGTGTATGTAATTGGAGACTCTTTACTGAGGAGATTGGACAGGCCTGTGACCAGGGCGGACCCGGAGAACAGAAGGGTGTGCTGTCTACTGGGCGCAAAGATACGCGATGTGGACCTGCGGTTGAAAAGGATCCTAAAAGGAGCAGGTAAGAACCCCTTGATAATCCTTCATGTAGGAACGAATGACACGGCTAGGTTCTCGTTAGACAGAATCAAGGGAGATTATGCCAGGCTGGGGAAGACTCTCAAGGAGATAGAGGCTCAGATTATCTTTAGTGGGATTCTGCCTGTTCCGAGGGAAGGGCAGCAAAGGGCTGATAGGATTGTGAGGATAAATAGTTGGCTAAGGGAGTGGTGCTATAAGGAGGGCTTTGGGATGTATGGCCACTGGGAGGCTTTCGGGGACAGACACCTGTTCTCGCGGGATGGGCTTCACCTGAGTAGGGAAGGAAATAGACGTCTGGGAGGGAGGCTGGCTCATCTTATCAAAAGAGCTTTAAACTAGGAAGTTTGGGGAGAAGGTTGGGAGATGCACAGTTAATCTCCACGCCAGATTCCAGTATTGAAAAGCTGAGTGAAATAAGAGGAGACATAGCCGGGGAGATGAGATTGGACATAGGAAGGACAGGGGGGACGGACACAAAGAGGCCCGCAACATACAGTGCTACTAATGGGAGACAGGCTAAACGACATACATTAGGGTGTTTGTACACCAATGCGAGAAGCCTAGGTAATAAAATGGAGGAATTGGAGCTCTTGGTCCGAGAATTGAAACCGGATATAGTAGGAATAACTGAAACGTGGTGGAATGGCAGTCACGACTGGAACGCAGGTATGGAGGGGTATGCGCTGTTTAGGAAAGACCGGGATAAAGGTAAAGGTGGGGGGGTGGCATTGTATGTCAATAGTGAAATAAGCTGTAAAGAAATAATAGTGGATGGAATAGATAACACGGAGTCCGTCTGGGCGATACTCACACTGGGTAAAAGGACTACTAGAGCCTCCCCGGGGATAGTGCTTGGGGTGTGCTATAGACCGCCGGGATCGACCCAGGATATGGATAAGGAACTATTTAATGTATTAAGGGAAGTAAATACTAATAGAAACTGTGTAATTATGGGGGACTTTAACTTCCCGGATATAGATTGGGGAACAAAAGCTAGTAGCAATAATAGGGCTCAGATGTTCCTAGATGTGCTTGCTGATCAATTCCTTTATCAAGTGGTAGCTGAGCCGACGAGGGGGGAGGCCATTTTAGATTTGATTCTGGTAAGTAGTGAGGACCTCGTTGAGGAAGTGGTAGTGGGGGACAACTTGGGCTCCAGTGATCATGAGCTAATTCGGTTTAAACTAAATGGAAGGAGTACCAGAATTAAGTCAAAGACTAGGGTTTATAATTTTAAAAAGGCCAATTTTAACAAATTAAGGGGACTGGTAAGGGAAGTGGATTGGGCAAACGTATTAAGGGATCTAAAGGCAGAAGAAGCCTGGGATTACTTTAAGTTAAAGATGCATGAGCTGTCAGAGGCCTGTATCCCCAAAAAGGGAAAAAGATTACTAAGCAAGAGATTTAGACCGAGCTGGATGAGCGACCGACTCAAAGGGGCGATTAGGAAAAAACAGAAAGCGTACAAAGAGTGAAAGAGGGGAGGGATCAGTAAGGAAACTTACCTTAGTGAAGTCAGAGAATGTAGAGATAGAGTGAGAAAGGCCAAAGGCCGTGTAGAGTTGGACCTAGCGAAGGGAATTAAAAGCAATAGTAAAAGGTTTTACAGCCATATAAATAGGAAGAAAGCAAAGAAAGAAGAAGTAGGACCGCTGAAGACTATAGCCGGAGAGGAGATTAAAGATAATCTAGGCATGGCGCAATATCTCAATGAATATTTTGCATCGGTGTTTAATGAGGCCAATGAAGGTATTAGGGATACTAGCACCATTACAGAGGGGCATACAGGATGGGGGATTACCGCATCCGAGGTAGAAACAAAACTTGAACGCCTTAATGGGACTAAGTCGGGAGGACCGGACGATCTTCATCCGAGAATATTGAAGGAATTGGCACGGGAAATAGCAGGCCCATTAGCGATAATATTTAATGAATCTGTAAACTCGGGGGTGGTCCCGTTAGACTGGAGAATAGCCAACGTGGTTCCTATTTTCAAGAAAGGGAAAAAAAGTGATCCGGATAACTACAGGCCTGTTAGTTTAACATCTGTAGTGTGCAAGGTGCTGGAGAAGATTCTGAAAGAGAAACTAGTTGAGGACCTTGAGGTTAATGGCAATTGCGATAAATTACAGCATGGTTTTACGAAGGGCAGATCGTGCCAAACGAATCTGATCTCCTTCTTTGAGAAAGTAACGGACTTATTAGATAAGGGAAATGCGGTGGACCTAATATACCTGGATTTCAGTAAAGCGTTTGATACTGTACCCCATGAGGAATTATTGGTTAAACTGGAAAACATGGGGATCGATATGAAAATCCAGAGGTGGATAAGGAATTGGTTAATGGGGAGAATGCAGCGGGTCGTATTAAAGGGTGAACTGTCGGGTTGGAGGGAGGTTACTAGTGGAGTGCCTCAAGGTTCGGTTTTGGGACCCATTTTATTTAATCTATTTATAACTGACCTCGGAACCGATTGCAAGAGTGGGCTGATAAAGTTTGCGGATGATACGAAGGTGGGAGGAGTTGCAAATTCGGAGGAGGATAGGGATATTCTGCAGGGAGACTTCAATGAGCTTGTGAATTGGAGTATCAGAAATAGGATGAAATTTAATAGTGAAAAGTGTAAGGTGATGCACTTGGGGATGACTAATAACAAATTTAAGTAACAAGATGGGGACGCATTGGTTAGAAGTAACGGAAGAGGAGAAGGACCTAGGGGTCCTTGTGGACCGCAGGATGACTATGAGTCGACAATGTGACGTGGCGGTGAAAAAAGCCAATGCGGTCTTGGGATGTATTAGGCGAGGTATATCTAGTAGGGATAAGGAGGTCCTGCTTCCGTTGTATAAGGCACTGGTGAGACCTCATTTGGAGTACTGTGTGCAGTTCTGGTCTCCCATGTTTAAAAAAGATGAACTCAAACTGGAACGGGTGCAGAGAAGGGCGACTAAGATGATCAGAGGAATGGAAAACCTGTTGTATGAAAAGAGATTAGAGGAGCTTGGGTTGTTTAGTCTGACAAAGCAAAGGCTGAGGGGGGATATGATTGCTATCTTTAAATATATCAGAGGGGTAAATACAAGGGAGGGAGAGGAATTATTCCAGCTTAGTACTAATGTGGACACGAGAACGAATGGATATAAACTGGCCGTGGGGAAGTTCAGGCTTGAAATTAGACGAAGGTTTCTGACCGTCAGAGGGGTGAAATATTGGAACGGCCTTCCGAGGGAAACGGTGGGGGCGACGGACCTGTCTGGTTTTAAGATTAAGTTAGATAAGTTTATGGAGGGAATGGTTTAATGGTAAAACATAGTAGCCAAGGAAAACCAAGCAATGGTACGTAAATAGCATAATGGCCAACAAGGGTCAGGCTAGAGACTCTTGCCTACATGCTCGGGGTATTACTGATCGCCATATTTGGGGTCGGGAAGGAATTTTCCTCCAGGGTAGATTGGCTGAGCCTCTGAAGGTTTTTCGCCTTCCTCCGCAGCATGGGGCAGGGATCACTAGCAGGAGGGTCTCTGCCGATTGAAGTCACTAAAACACAGGATTGGGGACTTCAACGGCAGAGTCCAGGGAAGGGTCTTGTGGCCTGCAGCATGCAGGGGGTCAGACCAGATGATCATAATGGTCCCTTCTGACCTTAAAGTCTATGAGTCTATGAATTCTTTTCTTTCTTTTCTTTCTATGTATTATCTAAATAATAATACAATGTGCCAAATGCCTGTGTAATGCTATAATCAAAAGCTCTGCTGTCCATAAGAAAACCCAGTATCTGTCCCTCCAGCTTAATCGCAAATTGCGTAGCGGGCCTGACAATTTTTGAATTTGTCAGGCCCAAAGGGGGGACTGTGAAAGTTACTAGTGACCCCCCCTTAACAGAGCAGCCTTTATGTCAACCAGCGGCCATTAGGGGGAAGCAGACACTTCAAGTACACAAAAAGAACAGGAGTACTTGTGGCACCTTAGAGACTAACAAATTTATTAGAGCATAAGCTTTCGTGGACTACAGCCCACTTCTTCGGATGCATATAGAGTGGAATAAATATTGAGGAGATATATATACACACACATACAGAGAGCATAAACAGGTGGGAGTTGTCTTACCAACTCTGAGAGGCCAATTAAGTAAGAGAAAAAAAACTTTTGAAGTGATAATCAAGATAGCCCAGTACAGACAGTTTGATAAGAAGTGTGAGAATACTTACAAGGGGAGATAGATTCAATGTTTGTAATGGCTCAGCCATTCCCAGTCCTTATTCAATCCTGAGTTGATTGTGTCTAGTTTGCATATCAATTCCAGCTCAGCAGTCTCTCCTTGGAGTCTGTTTTTGAAGTTTTTCTGTTGTAAGATAGCCACCCTCAGGTCTGTCATTGAATGGCCAGACAGGTTAAAGTGTTCTCCCACTGGTTTTTGAGTATTATGATTCCTGATGTCAGATTTGTGTCCATTAATTCTTTTGCGTAGAGACTGTCCGGTTTGGCCAATGTACATGGCAGAGGGGCATTGCTGGCACATGATGGCATATATCACATTGGTAGATGTGCAGGTGAATGAGCCCCTGATGGTATAGCTGATGTGATTAGGCCCTATGATGATGTCACTTGAATAGATATGTGGACAGACTTGGCATCGGGCTTTGTTACAAGGATAGGTTCCTGGCATAGTGGTTTTGTTCAGTGATGTGTGGTTGCTGGTGAGTATTTGCTTTAGGTTGGGGGGTTGTCTGTAAGCGAGGACAGGTCTGTCTCCCAAGATCTGTGAGAGTAAAGGATCATCTTTCAGGATAGGTTGTAGATCTCTGATGATGCGCTGGAGTGGTTTTAGTTGGGGGCTGAAGGTGACAGCTAGTGGTGTTCTGTTATTTTCTTTGTTGGGCATGTCTTGTAGGAGGTGACTTCTGGGTACTCGTCTGGCTCTGTCAATCTGTTTTTTCACTTCAGCAGGTGGGTATTGTAGTTTTAAGAATGCTTGATACAGATCTTGTAGGTGCTTGTCTCTATCTGAGGGATTGGAGCAAATGCGGTTATATCTTAGAGCTTGGCTGTAGACAATGGATCGTGTGGTGTGTCCTGGATGAAGCTGGAGGCATGTAGGTAAGTGTAGCGGTCAGTAGGTTTCCGGTATAGGGTGGTATTTATGTGACCATCGCTTATTAGCACAGTAGTGTCCAGGAAATGGACTGCTTGTGTGGATTGATCTAGGCTGAGGTTGATGGTGGGATGGAAATTATTGAAATCATGGTGGAATTCCTCAAGGGCCTCTTTTCCGTGGGTCCAGATGATGAAGATGTCATCAATGTAGCGCAAGTAGAGTAGGGGCGTTAGGGGACGAGAGCTAAGGAAGCGTTGTTCTAAGTCAGCCATAAAAATGTTGGCATACTGTGGGGCCATGCGGGTACCCATTGCAGTGCCACTGACTTGAAGGTATATATTGTCCCCAAATGTGAAATAGTTGTGGGTGAGGACAAAGTCACAAAGTTCAGCCACCAGGTTAGCTGTAACATTATCGGGGATACTGTTCCTGATAGCTTGTAGTCCATCTTTGTGTGGAATATTGGTGTAGAGGGCTTCTACGTCCATAGTGGCCAGGATGGTGTTTTCTGGAAGATCACCGATGAATTGTAGTTTCCTCAGGAAGTCAGTGGTATCTCGAAGATAGCTGGGAGTGATGGTAGCGTAGGGTCTGAGGAGAGAGTCCACATAACCAGACAAGCCTGATGTTAGGGTGCCAATGCCTGAGATGATGGGGCGTCCAGGATTTCCAGGTTTGTAGCCTGAACTTTTGAACTGTTTTCCCTTCAAGGCCTTAAGGTAGTTGGAGCTGGTCCCAAGCCGGTTTTCACTGACCAGATAGCAAAAGCATGGGTCTGACCACCACCAATCAAGTGTTAACACTGCAAGGACCTTTGTCTGAATATGTATAAAGGATCTGTAAAATGTGTGTAAAACAAAGTTTTTGTACCAAGGTGCAAAGCTCTCCTTTCTTCTGCAGAATAAAGCTACTCTTCCTTATCCTTGTCTGGCTGTTGTTGGCTCTCAGCTAGGCGGACCCGATATTTCGGTAACAGTTTCTGGCACCCCAGATGGGACCCTCCTAGCTCGGACATTGGACTCCGGCCGGCTGCGGCGAGCTGGGAACGGCGCCAACGGAGTGTTTAACCCCTCTTTCTCTGCTTCACCGCGGCCCCTGGGGTTCGTGCTCTGATAAGGTGAGCCCTCATAGGATAAAAAAACACTATCTGACTCTGGTTCTGGTTCTGTTCTGGTTAACCGGTTAATGAATTTCTGTCTTGTACACTTGGGTGTTAGGTGTAGGGCGGAACTGAGCCTCTCGTTCATAATTCCTCAGGGTGGAAGCCATAACGTGCGATGAAGCTCTGAGGTCGAATCGAGATCCTTCTGTCCCGTCCCCTATAGCGGTCAGTGTAAGTAAAAATTCCTGTAATAAAATTCTGGATTAGACCATAATTCCCTCTGTTCTCTGTCTGAGTGTCAAAAGAAAAGATGGGTGTGTCTCAAGAAAAACCCTCTAAGGATAGCCCTTTGGATTATATGTTAAGTAAATGGCCTTTACCCGGTGTTCAGAAAGGAATGTCAAGAAAGCGCTTTATACAACTTTGTACCCAGGAATGGCCAGTACTGGGTACTGAATGACGTGAATACGGCTCCTTTGATATTCCGACCTATTTAACTCCCTTGCGCCTAACTTTGGAAAACCAGGCGACGGGGCAAATGGACTATTGGTTTTTGTGGGACGGTGAGGCTCATCGTCGCTTAAAGAAGGTACAAATTCAGGCGCCTCTATTCCCGAAAGCTTCTGCCCCTCACGAAGCCAATTGTTGGGAGGACACCCCCCCCCCCATATATTGTCCCAGACCACGACCACTCCCGGCGGCACCATTACCAGCTGCGGCGGACCCAGAGCCCAAAACAGCATTTGTACCGAGACAGATGCCGCCAACAAAAATTGAGGACACTACAAGTCAAGCCAGTGAATCAACTAGTGGGGCAACCAGCAGTGGGTATGCTACTACGTCCCTGTCTGTTCCCTTCCTTAGTCTGTCCCATACAAGAAAAGGGGCGCACTACAGGGAAGACGTGGTTAATATACAGGCACCCCTCCGGACTATCCCAGTTTCCACAATGGATGGGAATGTCATAGACCGTTATGTCCATGTCCCATTTACCACTGCAGACCTTATGAACTGGCAAACCACTACACCCCACCTTAGGGACGACCCGGACGTCGTTCATAGGCGATTCCGTGCTATTTTCCAGTCTCATAATCCTGATTGGCAAGACGTGGGCCAGTTTTTAAATTGCCTATTGCGTACGGAGGAGAAGGAGCGGGTCCTAAGGGGGGTCCGGGGGGCTGCAGAAGCCGCCAACGAGGGCCGCGACTTTATAACTCTCGCCAACCCGGCCCAATGGAACCCGAATGATTTAACCCACCAGGCAGATCTAAAGAGATTCCTAAACTATATTTTGACAGGTATAAAACAAGCAGGAGAAAAAACTCTAGATTAGTCAAAGGTCCATAATACGGTGCAAGGGTAAGAGGAGCACCCTTCCGATTTCTATGAGATGCTTTGTAAAGCATTTTGTACCTATACTAACATAGACCCCAAGGCCACGGACACACAGTCCATGGTCAGGCTTATTTTTATCTCTCAGTCAGCTCCAGACATTAAGAAGCGATTGCAGCAGCTCGAAGGCGCTGAGGGAAAATCCCTGGAAGAACTGGTAAGCATGGCCACCCGTGTATATCACACTAGAAAAAAGTTCAGGAAACCAAACAGGTGAGGATGCTAGCGGCCCTTATAAACGCTAAAAATGAGAAGCAAGAAGGGTGGCGGGGACACCCCAAGTGGCAACCAAAAACGGATCACGGGGGGGGCCCCGAGTCGCGCCAATGATATGTGTAACTACTGTAAGCAGCTTGGTCACTGAAAGAGAGTGTGTCCAAACCAACGTACCGGACGCCAGCCCCGTCGCCCAGACCAACCTCAGCAACAGATGGTTGTGGAGAGAACAGACGCTGTTAATAGTGAGGAATGACGGCGACCCAGGGGTCCTCTTGTTACCTATTCCAATGACTTTACCACCTATGTTTGTTCCTCCACAGACCCCCAGGTTCGCCTAACTTTGGGAGGAACCGCTTATTCTTGTCTTTTGGATTCAGGGGCTGCCCTTTCTACTCTTACTGCCAAGCCAAAAAGAGGAAGTCTCACAGATAAGAGCATTCCGGTAATGGGTATAGGTGGAAAGCCATTTGACTGTCCTGTATTACAGGAGGCTACTGTAGAAATCTCTGGGGTCTCCGCCTTCCATGCCTTTTTGCTAGCTCCTGACTCTCCAGTTAATTTCTTGGGCAGAGATCTGTTGTGTAAACTGCGTGCTCAGATTTTCTTTTCAAATAACAAAATCATCCTGCGGTTGCCTCAAAAGCAACTTCCTCAGCTATGTGCCGCATTAACCCAGGCTTCAGAGGACCCAATCCTGCCTACGGGCCTGATCCTACCCGAACGACTCAGGCAGGAGGTACAAGCCTCCCTATGGGGTACTTCAAAAGCAGACTTGGACACTCTCTGAACAGAACCAGTACACATAACTCTGAAGCCAGGCATTAAAATTCCTTGGATTCGTCAGTATCCCATCCCCCGAGAAGCTCTGCTTGGCCTCCAGAATCTTATCACAACATTCCTGTGGCTGGGAGTGCTAGTTCGCACCAAGTCTCCTTTCAACACCCCCATTCTGACAGTCAGAAAACCTGACACGGATTCAGATGGAAAACCGGTATACTGATTTGTCCAGGACTTGCGTGCAGTAAATAAAGTCGTCCAGGCTAGACACAACGTGGTACCTAACCCTCACACTATCCTGACTGCCATTCCAGCAGGTACTGCTTGCTATTCGGTAATAGACTTGTGTAATGCCTTTTTCAGTATTCCCTTAGATCGAGACAACTGGAATATTTTCACATTTACATGGACAGATCCAGAGACCGGGAAAGCAGAACAGCTGACCTGGACTCGACTACCGCAAAAATATGTTAAGTCACCAACCATTTTCTCCTCTATCCTGGCACGCGATTTAGCTGATATTACCCTAGCGGGAGGGTCTACGTATCTCTTGTATGTGGATGACGTTCTGGTTTGCTCTCCGGATCAGGTAACATGCGAAATGGACACTATTTACTTGCTAAACTGCTTGGCAGAGAAAGGACATAAAGTATCACCTTCTAAGCTGCAGTTTGCCAAAGACAAGGTAACCTATCTTGGTCATGTGCTCACCCCGGGGCATCAAGTGTTATCCAGTACCCGTATCCAGTCAATCCTTAATATTCCCCGACCAGAGACAAAACGTGAAATGCGGGGATTTCTAGGCCTTGCAAGTTTTTGCCATTCCTGGATTCCAGGCTTTGGGGAAATGGCAAAACCCCTTTTTGAGCAGATCACCCATAATGCTGAGGAACCCCTCCACTGGGACTCTGGGGCCGTTAAAGCCTTCCAGGGAATTAAAACAGCTTTGGCCTCAGCCCCAGCCCTTGGACTCCCTAATTATCGAAAACCCTTTGTTTTCTATGTACATGAGCGGCTAGGGGTGGCCTCTGGTGTCCTTACTCAGACTTTTGGGCCTAGAGAGCGACTTGTGGCCTATTATTCTCAAAAATTGGATGCTGTAGCACAAGACTTTCCTGGCTGCCTCCGAGCAGTGGTTGCTGCTGGTCTCCTGGTGCCCCAAGCAGAAAAGATTACCTTGGGCCATCCAATGACCCTACGGACTCCACACGCAGCCCAACAACTGTTAGTCCAAAAAAGAACTCAACATTTAACCTCTCAGAGACTAACGCGTTTGGAAGTTTCTTTGTTGTCTGGGACCAACTTAAAAATTAAGCAATGCCATATCTTGAACCCTGCCACCCTTTTACCTTTCCCGGACAACGATCATGAGCCCTCACATGATTGTCTTCAAGTAGTGCATCATCAAGAAAAACCCCGACCAGATCTTTCAGATGTGCCCATTCCGAATGCTGAACTGGAACTATACACAGATGGTTCTGCACGAGTCTTGGAGGGCTAACAGATATCCGAATTTGCAGTGACTACGCAGTTTAAGGTATTACAGTCTGCACCTCTGGGACCCTCCACCTCAGCCCAGGCAGCAAAATTAATAGCCTTCACCCGAGCATGTGAGTTGGCCGCAGGTCAGTCTGTAAACATTTATACTGACTCGAAATATGCCTTTGGTATCTGCCATGCCACAGGCCAAGTTTGGGCAAAATACGGGTTTATTACCTCCAGTGGCACTAAGGTAGCTCATGGGCCCTTGATCCTGGAATTATTGAAAGCCATACATTTGCCATCTGAAGTTGCCATCATCCATGTTCGGGCCCATCAAAAGGGAAACAATCCCACCATCCATGGGAACCAATTGGCTGATACAGCCTCAAAGACAGCCTCCCTTCAACCTTTTGTTGAATGGTGCTCATGTCCTCTCCCTCATCAACTCCAGTCCCTTTTGTTCCTGAACCATCAGAGGTTAGTCACTGGGAAAACATTGGGGCCACTAAGACACAAAAGCGGGAATGGCAACTACCTGATGGGAGAAGAGCCCTGCCCCGAGCTGCTCTGCGACCTGCCCTGCTTAAACTACATCAAAAAACACATGGTGAAGCAGAGGCCATGGCAGCTACTGTAAATAAACTTTGGTATGCACCTGGGGTATTCCAAGAAGCTAAACAAGTCCTTGCTACCTGTAATATTTGTGCAAAATTCAATCCAAGGGGGGAACCAAAATGCCCCCCCGGAGCAAGATTATGGGCATACATGCCCTTTGAACGGCTCCAAATAGACTATTCAGAGATGCCTAAGTGCCAAGGCTTCAAGTACCTTCTTGTAATCATGTGCCAAATAACTGGCTGGACCAAAGCATTCCCAACTAGACGAGCAACTGCCTTGGAAATGGGAAAAACCTTATTAAACCATGTCATTCCTAGGTTTAGCCCTCCTAGGTCTATTTACTCTGATCAAGGGACTCATTTCACTGCCCAGATTATTCAACACATTGCTAAGGTCCTAGGTATTACCTGGCTTCTACATACTCCTTGGAGACCACCGTCGTCTGGACAAGTAAAAAAAATGAACCAAACTTTAAAACTTAAACTCTCAAAACTGTGTGCACAGACTGGGTTAAAATGGCTTCAGGCCCTACCTCTGGCCCTTTTGGCAGTTCAAACTGCCCCTAGAGGCTGTCTCTGTCTCTCACCCTTTGAACTTTTATTTGGCAGGCCATACACCGGATTTGCTGATCCAGGACCTGTGTTCGACTTAGCTACATGGGGTGACGAGGAGCTAACCAGATATGTTGTTTCCCTCCAAACCATTCTCATGTCTCTCCACAGGTATGCAGCTCAATTTCAGTCCCTACCTGCTGATGTCCCTGCCCACCGGATCACTCCTGGGGATTGGGTCTATGTGAAAGAGTGGAAACACGAGCCTCTCCAACCCTGGTGGGCGGGCCCATTCCAAGTCCTTCTTACCTCCCACACTGCAATTCGAGTGAGGGAATGAGACACTTGGATTCACCACACCCGAGTCAAGCTAGCCCCTAGGCCTGGGCCAGAAGCAGACGACTCCAGACTTCGAGGGAGCTCCACCAGCTCTTCCCACCGCGATCCGGAAGAGCCTGAAGCAGACAATTCCTGGAAAGCCGAACCTCTCAAGGGACTAAAACTCTTGTTCCAACGAACTAAATTCTAAGGCTTCATAACCATGACTTCGTGGACAGTGGTGCTGTGGCTACTTCTTTCAAGTTAGCTCTTTATAAATGCTAACACTCACCCAGCGGCCGGATCCCTGCAACGACTAGCCACATTGGGACACTTGTCTGATTGCTGGCTGTGCCACCAAACCCGCTCTGAGGAAAAAAATAGGGCTGTGGGCTGCACCTGCAAACCTCTCTGAAGTACTCTCCTTACAAGTAATGCAAAAAACTGAATGGGCGTGGGTTGAAAAATACCAGTATAGTAACTATGGAAAGGTGTCTAAAGTTTGGCATTACTACTGGGCTGCTAAGGGGGTCCCTCTTTTTAATGTCTTAGGGATTGGGTATAAATTGCCCCTTTGCTTAGAAAATATGGAGGGAGTTGGAAGGGAAGTGGGTTATCTTCCCCTTGAGGCCTGCAAGCAAACCCTTCAGTTTAATGTCAAAACTAAAACCCTTTATCCTTTAAAAACTCCTAAAAATGCCCAAAGCTACTCCCCCTGCCGCCTGAGTACGGGTTTTACTACACAATCAACAGGCGTGTATTATCAAGGGCAGTGGCTTCCCTCATTCCTCCCATTAGGTCCCATAAATAAAACACATGCATACTATAAAACACATGCATACTATTTACTCTGGCCTTCTGTTGCCTCACCCGTCCCTTAAAAGGATGTCTGGATGCCCAAAATACATGGGGACACTTGCAAGTTTCACAGCCAAATTGTTTGCTGTTACATATTGTAAAGGCATCCTAAATAACACCCACGCCCTAGGGCACCTAAATGCATCCCACTGGAGGTGTCAGGATCGAATAATGAGTAACTCCAAGCACCGGGATGTAAGGGTGGCCTGGTGCCATCGGGTCGCGAGAAATACCCTTACCCTCTATTTGGAAAACCCCGGCTTGTATTTCATCTGTGGCCACAGTGCCTACAGAGTTCTCCCCCCAGGTTGGCGAGGTCGATGTGGGGTGGCCCGGGTACTACCGGATGTCCAAAGAAACCACACGTTAGATTCAAGTCAGATCCTCAACCTGGGGAGCTATTCTCACAAGCTCTTCACCCCCCCATAAAGCCTCAAGCTAAACGTGCCGAAAATCCGTTGGTAGTCAGGTAAACGGGTTTCATTCCTTTGTCCGTGCGTTTATTCCTGGGTTGAAAGTAGCAGAATTAGAGAGGGCGGTAGTAAATATTTCTGCAAAGCTTGAAAAGGCAGCTAATGCCTCCCTAGACGCTCTTCAAAAGTTACAGCAAAAAGTCAATGAAATAGCAGAATTAGCACTGCAAAATAAACATGTGTTAAATGCCATAAATGCTGAAGTAGGGGGGGCTTGTGCTCAGATTAAAAAAAAATGCTGTTTTTATATTAACTGCTTTGGCTTAATTAAGGAAAATTTGCAAGCTATTAAGAATGCTGCTGTTGTTTTCCATGCTGTATCTCTTGATCATACCTTTAGCTTTAAGGACCTCCTCCCAGACCTTGGGTCCTGGTTTACAGGACTTTTCCAAACAATTGTTAAGTGAATTATTTTCCTTCTTTTCTTTTTATGTGTTATTTGAGTATTGTTACAGTGTGCAAAATGTCTGTGTAAAGCTGTCACAAAAGGCTCTGCTACCCGAGGGAAGACCCAGTATCTGTCCCTCCAGGTTGATTGCAAATTGCGCAACGGGCCTGACAATTTAGAATTGTCAGGCCCGAAGGAAGGACTGTGATAATCAGTAGTGACCCCCCCCTTCTCTTTCTTAACAATCTAGCAGCCGTTATGGCTACCAACGGCCATTAGAGGTAGCAGGAGGGGTAGCAGGAGCCTCAGGTACACAGCTAGCCTGAACTTTTGAACCATCTTGAGGCAGAGGAGACCGGCTCCAAACCGGTTTTCACTGACCAAATAGCAGAAGTAAGGGGTCTGGCAACCACCAATCAAGTGTTAACACGGCAGAAGTCTTTATCTAAGTAGGGTTACCATACGTCCGGTTTTTCCCGGACATGTCCGGCATTTCGGCAATCAAACCCCCGTCCGGGGGGAATTGTCAAAAAGCCGAACATATCTGGGAAAATGCCGGCCAGGCACTTCCCCTCCCGCGGCTGCTCTGCTCCTCTCCTGACTCTTCGGCTCTGTTTAAGAGCCGAGCTGCCCGAGCGCTATGGGCTTCAGGCAGCCCCCTTGCCTCCGGACCCCAGCCGCCGGCCGGGCACTGCCCCTCCCGGGCTTCAGCGGCGCAGGGTCCGGAGGCATGGGGACTGCCCGAAGCCAGTAGTGCTCGGGCAGCTCAGCTCTTAAACAGAGCCGAAGAGTCAGGGGAGGAGCAGAGCCTCCGGCCGCGGCGGCTCTGCTCCTCCCCAACTCTTCGGCTCTGTTTACAAGCCGAGCACTACGGGCTTTGGGCAGCCCCCATGCCTCTGGACCCTGCGCTGCCGGAGCCCGGGAGGGGAAGTGCCCGGCCGGGGGCGCAGGGTCCAGAGGCATAGAGGCTGCCCGAAGCCCGAGCGCTACCGGTTTCACGGTTTGCCGGGCAGCCTCCAGACCCTGCACCCCCGGCTGGGCACTTCCCCTCCCGGGCTCCAGCTGCGCTGGGGAAGTGCCGGCCGGGGGCGCAGGGTCTGGGGGCTGCCCAGCAAACCGTGAAGCCGGTAGCGCTCGGGCAGCCCTTTTCGCGTGGCTGAGAGTGGGAGGGAGGAGGGGGCAGAGTTAGGGCGGGGAAGGGGCGGAGTTGGGGTGGGGCTGGGGCGGGGAAATGGGCGGGGCCAGGGCCCATGGAGGGTCCTCTTTTTTTATTTGTTAGATATGGTAACCCTATATCTAAGTGCGTATAAAAAAATCTGTACTAAGATGAAGAGCTCTCTTTTCTTTTCCCTCCTGCAAAATAAAGCAATCTCTTCCTTATCCCTGTCCGGCTGTTATTGGCTCTCAGCTAGGTGGACCCGATATTTCGATAACATAAGCACTGGAATAAATTGTCTAGGGAAGTTGTGGAATCTCCATCATTGGAGATTTTTAAGAGCAGGTTAGACGAATACCTGTCAGAAATGGTCTAGATAATACTTAGTCCTGCCATGAGTGCAAGGGACTGGACTAGATGATCTCTTGAGGTCCCTTCCAGTTCTATGATTCTAATTGGAATAGAATGTTAACAGAAATGAGAGCGAGTAAAACAGAGCTGATTCTATCCCACTGAATGGAGTTGTTTCCACTGGAGTCCCTCAGAATCCTGTTCTCTGCTCAATGTTATTCAATATCTTTATTAATACTCTGGGAAAAAACATGGAATCATTTGTGTTTGCTGATGACACAAAAGAATGGTGGAGTGGTGACAACTGGTCAGTTCTGTGGAGCAAACCAGATCACTTGGTAAACTGCGGGCAATCAAAAACATCTGATTTGATAGATACAGGCTATGGGAGACTGTCTTCCAGAAAACAGTGTCTGAAAATGACTTAGGTGCGTGGTGAAAAGCACCTGATCATGAGCTTCCAGGATAATGCTGTGGCTAACACTAACAGGGCTAATGTGATCCATCATGGATGTAGAAATAGGGGAATACTGAGTAGTAGTAGGGAGGTGGCGTTTGGTATTACCTCTCTAGATGGCAGTGGTGAGACCCATTCTTGGATACTGTGTCTAGTTCTGGTGCCTCTGGTATAAAAAAAGAAACTGAAAATTGGAAAGGGTTCAGTAAAGAATGTCTGGAAAACATGAGGGATAAATTCAGAATGGAATTAAGATGAACATTTTTAACAATGAATATAACTGGCCACTGGAACAAATTATGAAGGAATGTGGTGTATTCTCCATCACTTGATGTCTTTGTACCAGGATTGGAAATCTCTTTCTCAAAGATACATTGTATTTCAACAAGTGACAGATTTAGTGAAGGAGTTTCTAGGCGAAATTGTCTGATCTGCAATATGCAGGAGATTAGACTAGGTGATCATAGAGGTCCCTTCTGACCTTAAAATTCATGGGTGAAATCCTGACCCTACTGAAGTCAATGACAAGGCTTCCAATGACTTCAAAGAGGCCAGGGTTTCACCCTATGAATCCATGATCCACCTTGTGTCATGTCTGCAGCTCTAACTCTGTGTCTGGCATATGATATGATATAGGAGGCTCACAGGGATTTGGAGCATGTGCAATGTAGATGGAGAGTTAAGGGATAAGTCTTGAAGAAGTTTTCTGCACATATGCCCAAGGCAATTTTGTAGAGCTGGTTGGTAACCAGATGGAATTTCACAGGTGCACTGAAAATCATGTCTGTGTCCCGAATACTATCCAACCGAGCCTGTTTCCAAAATTCTCAGTCTCAGTCTCTTAACAATATCGGGATTCCTCTGCATCTGCCAGACATGTTAATCCCCTTTCAATCCTTAAACAACACAATTCTTGATGTGTTCGAATGAAGCAGGGAAAATTAAGCATCACAGATTTCAAAAATTAAGCCTCATGGATTCTCTGATGGGTGATCAGGTAGGAGCACTGAATGCTTTCCCCACACTTTCTCTTCCATGTGGATTTTCCTGATATATAACAACAATTTCTGGGAGGTGAATAATCTGCCAAATGTTTAACTGGGTGCAAGGGGATCCAGGTTACAGGATGAGATAAGCCATTCCTATTCAACAAACTAAACTTCAGAGTCAGAAGTTCACAGATTGCTCTTATAAACAAAAAGGAACTTCATGATTCTTGGATTCTACCAAATGTGTCTACAACAACCCAATGTCTCCTCCTGAAGAGGAAGTTAAAGTCAATCGTCATGATGAGCCTATGCTCTAGTGAAATCCGAAAGGCTCCATGACCATTGCCCAGCAGACCTTCTGGGGACAATTCCCTGAACAGAAATCCTGGTGCCACCTGCCCCACTCCTGAGCTAATCCCCTTTCTTGTTATTCAGGTAAATAAGGAGTCCCAGTGCCATAAAGAGTGGCACCAGCACAGAGCCCCCACCCCCCACCCTCCACCCCAACTCTGTAAGGATTTTGCTCCTGGAAGATTCAGTCCCTGTCCATTCAAGTATGATGTTGATGCTGGGTCCTAATGATGACATTTCCACAGCAACATTATTAATTAAATTCCCTGCAGATCATTCTAGCAGAAATATTCATGGCACATGCTTCTCCTTCCCTTCTGCATGCACAGGCTGATGACGTGGGCTGGGGGAGGGGACAGAGAAGAGCAGATTTTGTCAGTGTCATTGGAGTGGGGAACGAAGCCCCTAAAGCCCTTGCCAAAAAAATGTCAAATCGCTGCTGACATTGCCCATAAAGGGAGGAGACCCCCTCACCCAGTACCAACCCTTTCCATTGATCCTTAGGGCCAAGCCCCCAAACTGCTTCCCCTGGGGACATGCTTCCTGGCCCCACAGATCTCACTGCCAGGACATTTCTCCAGAGACTCAGCATGACTTTTCTCTTTGCAAATTTCACCCCCTCCCACTGCCTCCCCCTGCCCAAGTTATTGGTGTTGAAAGCACACCCAGAAATAACAGAGCTGGAAGCAGGCAGGGCACCTCTAGTGATCCCTCTAGGCTCACACCACAGGCAGCCTCCATTTATTGGGATTTTCCATACACTTCATAAACACCTGTCCCATCCCATCCCCATCCCTTCTCACATCATGCTCTATTACATTAACCAGCATTCAGTTCTCAAGTCCACCCATTTCCCCCAGCCTTTCCTGCCTGTTGTTTCATTCCCTGAACCCGAGGTTTCTCTGCTGGAGCCCACCCTCCCCAGGCAGCTGCTGTACTCCCTGCAAATTCTCTCTGCACTGTCTTTCCTGAGTCAGTAGGCAACCCCCGGCCAGTGCTTCTATATTGCGATGCCAACTTTTCCCATCCAATGCTAACAATTTCCCAAATCTGGTGAAAAATTCCCAGATAAAATTTTTTACAGTGTTTCTATATGCTGGGAAATTTCCCAAAATCTGGGAATTTGTCAGTAAAATGTTTCAATTTGGGAAATTGGGACTTTTCATTCAAAACATTTTACTGACAAATTCCCAGATTTTGGGAAATTTCCCAGCATATAGAAGCATTACCCCCAGCACCTTTTAACTAGAGCAACTCCCCCATCACAGCATCTTCACTACAGCAGCCTTCCTCACTCTGCAATTTCCTGAGTGCCTCCTGCTGCTCTTTGTAGGGAAACTGCTAATCTAACCCAGGTGTGCCTCATTAGTCATCAGCAATCCATACAGCCCTTAATAGGTGAACTGCCCTGTTACAAGAACCCCCAGTTCATGGACATATCAGATCCCAGCCATGGCCTCTGATGGCTCCAATTAGGGTCACAGAATATCAGGAGGTCATCTAGTCCAACCCCCTGCTCAAAGCAGGACCAATTCCCAACTAAATCATCCCAGCCAGGGCTTTGTCAAACCTGACCTTAAAAACCTCTAAGGAAGGAGATTCCACCACCTCCCTAGGTAACCCATTCCAGTGCTCAGAAGTGTCCAGCCTCCTTACAAGGCCGCCTGCCCTCAGCCAGTCATTTCTCTGTCCAGAACCCTGTGAGACTCCACAGGTCTGGAGCCCCTATGGGGCCTTGACTGTCAACCCTACTCTACTAGCTGCCCTCTAACAGGGGAATCTAATGATCATGGCTGCATCCTCATTAGCCTCCCCCTTCCTTGTGTGCAGCAGGCAGGGACAGGAATCTGAGACTCCTGCAGAACCAGAGGAGGATGGACCTGGGGCTGTCTCAGGGTGTCCCCAAAATAAATGGGCCCTGGGCTGATGGGCACCTGGCCACAGGTCCTGCCCCAAACCCTGGCTGGCAGCAGGGACAGGTTTCTCTGGGGCTCTGTCTCTGGTCCATTTGCTCTGGAGGTTTCTATCTGTTCAGGAAAAAGAGAAGGATTCTGACCTGACCTGGATCCTCCCCACCCCACTTGCCCCACTTTTCCTGTTTCTGTCCGGGGGGAGGATCATTAGCTGTCACCACCAGAAGGTTCTGGTTATTGCTAGGGGAGAGGAAGGAGGCAGCTCTCTTTGCTCACCATCTCCCAGGTTGAGCTTCCTGTGTGCTGCTGCTCCCCAGCGGGGTCCATGTGGGGAGATCCCTTCACTAATGCCCCTCTGTGCCCAACCTTCAAAAAATCTCACTATGAGACTAAACAACCCCTAAATAATTAATTTTAGGAACATTTAATATTTCAAAAACGGAGAACAATAAAAGACAAATACAAATTTTTGATTGAAAATATAAAAAATAAAGAAAACAAAAAATTTCAGTCATCCCTCTTCCCTGTTTTTGACTAGCCAGTGATGGTACCTGAGCCCTTTAACCCAGTCAGAAGCTATGCCCTTTTCCCAAAGGCTGGGGAGAGGGAACCCTGAAGTTGGGCAGTCCACCAGGGTAGCTTCAGGGAGACAGAGCTCCATACCCAAAGCTCCAGTCAGAGGGGCACTGCCAACTACTGACACAAGGTACCTTTATATTGCCAGTCAGGACCTCAGGGATCATGCCAGGCCAGTGTCAAGAGAGAAGAGACCCTTGTCAGGACAGGCCTGCCTGCCCCTGCCCTCTTCGGAAGTCCCCACTCCTGCCAGGAGCAAGGAATGAGTGGAGCTGAGGACCATCCCACAGCCATTTAATTGGAGTAGATTCCACAATCTCGTTTGAACGTAGAGACCGAGCATTTCCAGAGGGAATCTTTCCCCTATCTCTTGCATCGTCACTGGGACCACCAGCTGACAAGCTCTTTCACACTGTAAACAGAGCTTCTTGCCTCTGAGCACTCAGTGTTACGCAGTAGGAGTTAATCGTTGTGCTGAGAGGGGTGCATTCAACGGACACCGCTGGCATTGGGTGTGTACGGGTATGTGGGTGTATTCAGCAGGCACAGCTTGCATTGGGTTTGTGCAGGTATGTGGGTGCAATCAGCGGGAACAGCTGGCAATGGGTGTGTACAGATATGTGGGTACAATCAGTGGGCACAGCTGGTGTTTTGTTTATGTGATATGTGGGCGAAGGGCTGGTGGTGTTTGTCTAATATCTAATGAGGTGCCTGTTGTCGTTGAAGCTTTTCCCACAGTCACAACACTTGTAGGGTTTCTATTCTGTGAGGATCCTCTGGTGCTGAACGTGGTTTGAGCTCTGAGTGAAACTTTTCCCGCAGTCAGGGCTTATAAAAGGCATTTCTCCATGCACACTAAGGGCTGAGCTCTCATTGAAGCTTTTCCTGCAATCACACTTATAGGGTTTCTTCCCCGTGTGCAGTCACTGATGGGTGATCAGACTGGATCTCCAAAGGAAGCTTTTCCTGCATTCACCACATGTGTTTGATCTCTTTCCAGTGGGGTGTCTTGGCTGGGCAATTTCTTTGGGTTTCTTGGCTGTCCTGTGAGTGGACTTATTCCCTCTCTTCCTTAGAGGGTGTCCATTCTCCATAACTGGCTCACTCTGATGGTCACAGGCTTTTTCCTGCTCAGGACTCTTGGAAACGCTCCCTTCGGATCTTCCTGAGCCCTTCCCTTGTGGTGCCGCTTGCTCCAGACCTGCCTGCAGAGGATTCTCTTCCCCGTTTTCCCTCACCATCCCGTAACCTGCTGGGATAGAGGATCCAGACAGGAGTCACTCCTTGTGCTGGTGGGCATGGGAACCTGAGAGAGGGGATGGGGAATAGGGCCGGCTCCAGGCACCAGCGGAGCAAGCACGTGCCTGGGGCGGCACATGCTAAGGGGTGGCATTCCATCCATTCTTGGGGCAGCAGAGTCCGGGCAGGGTTTTTTTTTTTTTTTGCGCTTCGGCAGTTCGGGTGGCAGCAGTCCGAGTGACTTTTTTTTTTTTTTTGCTTGGGGCGGCAAAAATGGTAGAGCCGGCCCTGGGTGCTAGATTCCCTTTCTGAATATTAGCTAAATCTGGAAAGGAAAAGTCAATTTCTGCTTCCATGGCTCAGAAGTAGAAATCCTCCTAGGTGCCTGGTACTGTATCTAAAACTGCCCAGGTCCTCTAGTAGAGCCTCCCCTCCCTTACTTTTCATTTTAAATTCTAGTGGGATCCACGTACCTCCCTTGCTAGGTTTCAGATAGAGAGGTGCACTGTCCATTTAGTCCACTCAATTCTTTCTTTGGGGGCTGCAAGGTGAGGTCTCACACACCAGTATCCCTAATCCAGACTGGGGATGTCTTCTGAAGGGGATAGATGGGCCAAAGACTTCTACTCCTTGGGCATACTTGTTCCCTGTTTTAGGGTTACCTACCATACGTCCATATTTTCACGGACATATCCGGCTTTTTGGGTTTTAAATAGACGTCCGAGAGGAATTTGTAAAACTCTCAAAAGATCCGGGATTTCCCTCCCAACGCATAGCGCAGTGCAGCTGACAGGGTGGCCCGGCCGGATTGAGCCGCTCGCATCGGGGACACCAGCAGCCAGAGCCCCACCCCTGCTCCCCCACCTCTCCTCCCCTGCAGCCTCAGCATGCCACACCAGCAGCACTCTGGGGGGGACGGGGCTGGGCACTCAGGGGGAGCGCAGCAGCGTGTCTGGCTCTGCATGGAACCAGACACGCTGGTCTGAGTGGCATGGCAAAGGGGTCAGGGGGCAGTCAAGGGACAGGGAGCGGGGGGTTGGATGGGTCAGGTGTTCAGGGGGGGCTGTCAGGGGCCAGGGGTGTGGAGAGGGGTCGGGGCAATCAAGGGACGGAGGGGTTAGATGGGTCAGGGGTTCTGGGGGGGCCAATCAGGGGACAGGCAGTGGTTGGATAGGCGTGGGAGTCCTGGGAGTCTGTCAGGGGGCGGAGGTGTGGATAGGGGTCGGGGCAGTCAGGGGACAGGTGGGGACCTAGGGGGGCAGTAGGGTGTGGGGGTCTCAGGAGGGGGCAGTCGGGGACAAGGAGAAGGGAGACTTAGATAGGGGGTGGGGTCCCGGGGGGCAGTTAGGGGCAGGGGTCCCTGGAGGGGGCGATCAGGGGACAAGGAGCAGCGGGGGTTGGATGGGTTGGGGGTTCTGTGGAGGGCAGTTGGGGGGCAGGAAGTGGGAGGCAGTGGATAGGGGGTGGGGCTATTTCCCCCTTCCCCGTGAAGTGGTATCCCTATCGTTCACAGTGCCACCCCGTTCTAGCAGTGAGCTCTCCATTCACGGCAAGCCTCCGCATGAGGTCTCAGCTACCTACCTACCTCCCCCTCCCTTTCCTGTTGATAGCGGCCAAGGGAATGCTGGGAAATGTAGTTATTTCCCTGCTCCAGGGCTGGCTCTATAGGCAGGGAGATAACCAAAGAACTACAGCTCCCATGCCACCCCTGCAAATGTGCCGCCCCAAGCACCTGCTTGCTTTGCTGGTGCTTAGAGCCGGCCCTGTGAATACCCTCAAAATTCAGGTATCAGAGGGGTAGCCATGTTAGTCTGAATCTGTAAAAAAAGTCTGAAGTTTTTTTGCTGTAAGATGGCAACCTTTACATCTGCTATTGTGTGGCCAGGGAGGTTGAAGTGTTCTCCTACAGGTTTTTTAACTTCAGGACCAGACTCCAAAGAGAAACTGCTGAGCTCCAGTTCATTTGCAAATTTGACACCATCAGATCAGGATTAAACAAAGACTGTGAATGGCTATCCAACTACAGAAACAGTTTTTCCTCCCTTGGTGTTCACACCTCAACTGCTAGCAGAGCACCTCACCCTCCCTGATTGAACTAACCTCGTTATCTCCACACTGATATATACCTGCCTCTGGAGATTTCCATTACTTGCATCTGAAGAAGTGAGGTTCTTACCCACGAAAGCTTATGCTCCCAGTACTTCTGTTAGTCTCAAAGGTGCCACAGGACCCTCTGTTGCTTTTCTCAAAATTCAGGAGTGCTCAAGCTCAATTTGGGTAGCTGTTACTTTATTTCTCCCAAATAAAATATACTGATCCACTGTAACTTGCTGTAGAAAAAGTAGGATAAAATTGAGCAAAAAATGCTTCCCAGTAGTTATTAGGACTGGAATTGCTATTTTCAACAGTCATTGACTTTTTTTTTTTAATTTTGTTTGTTTAAAAGGAAGACAGCAATATTGCATTGGCAAATTCCCCACAGAAACGAAGAGTGGAACAAAAGAATAATAAAGGCACCTCAACTTTTCTTCATTTATGTAGGACAGTCTTATAATATGCATCCAGATATCCTCCAATCACAAGCTGAAAATTGTTCCACTTTACTGCAGTTCTGTAACCATATGGGAACCAATCCTGTCTGTGTTCTGTGCACGTCCAAAATTCCTGCTGAATGACACACCCTGGGAGCAAGTTACCAGTGACCCAGGGCTGGGGTGGCAGGAGGGTGCAGTTGGTGGGGGTGGGGGGTCAGGGCTGGGGCAGCAGGGGGGATAGGTGGGGGGGAAGCCCAGGGCTGGGGCAGCACGGGGTGCTGGTTGGGGGGGGGAGAGCCCAGGGCTGGGGCAGCAGAGGGTGCAGGGAGTGGGGGGAGCCCAGGGCTGGGGTGGGGGACAGCCAAAAAAAATTTGGGTTGGGACGGCAAAAAAACTAGAGCTGGCCCTGCCCAGCCCCAAGGGATGAGCCAGAGCTCTCTGCCTGGGAGTGGATTTTATAGGAAAAGAGGAGATTCCAGAGACCCCCCAAATAAAGGGGTCTGGGCTGATGGGCACCTGGCCCCAGGGGCTGCCCCGAGCCCTGGCTGGCAACAGGGGACAGGTTTCTCTGCGGCTCTGTCTCTGTTTCGTTCGCGCTGGAGGTTTCTCTCTGTTCAGGCAGGCGAGAAGGGTTCTGGCCGGATTCCCCCCTGTGCCACGCTTCTGCCCTTGGGGAGAGCAGGGAGAGGCGCTCATTAGCTGCAGTCGATAGCGGGCCCTGGCTGTTGCTACGGGAGGGGGCGGGACGGGAGGCTGCTGCTGCTACTGCTTTCTGCATGCAGGCTGCACTTCCTAGGTCAGACACTGTTGCTCCATCCGGAGTAGCTGCTCCTCCCGTCCCCTCCCCTCCCCTCCCCTCCCCAGCGGGGTCTGTGCGGGGAGAGCCCTTTCCTACCGCCCCTCTGTGTCCAGCCGGAGGGGTGACCCATCTTTGCTCCCGGGCGGGGATCTGCGAAGCTCAGCGCTGCTGCCCCCCTGAGCGCCTGCAGGAGTCGAGCCAGCTCCGGGAGAGCGAACGCCCCGGGCCGGGGCCAGGGACCGAGTCTCCCAGCCCGAAAGGAGAGGGGGCAGGAGAGAGAGACTGGATGGGGCAGTAGGAGCAATAAGGGGGTGTATACAAATCTCTGATCAGATCCTTAGGCGGGGGGGGGGGGGGGGGTTTGAACCTGTTTGGCCCACATCCCAGCTGAGTGCTAACTACTGGGCTCTGAGTCATACAGTGGGCACTTTCTCCTCTGGGTTTGGAACGGCCCCTGGCTGAGGCATGCTCTGAGCACACCTAGCAGATCAGGCTTTGCAGGGAAGTAAGGCATTCACCTGCCTGGCTTAGCCTGGTTCAGGGATCGTGCTGGGGCTCAGAAAGGAGATAGTGTCTGGATGCCTAGAGGGAGGCAGCGGTGTGCATGACCAGAAAAGGAACTTAGGCAGCTAGGGAACTTTTACAGCAGTAATTTAGACGTGCAGTGAGAGTGGGGTTGTATAAAGGTGGCACCTGAAACTGGGACATAGGCACCTAAATCTGAGCCAGGTAGCTTATCTGAATGATTACACAGGCCCAGGAGGAGGCTGTGAACTTGTGAGTTTAGGAGAGAGTGCCTGGTTGGATTAGCACCCGGGTTCACAGAAGATGGATGGATAGGAAGGGTTAAAGATTTGTACTTTTGAGTTAATGAAATAAGCCCCACAAAGGAGGAATGTTGGTCTGAGCATTCTGGTCTGGGAGTAATCATTGCAAGACGGCAAGAGAGCAAGAAAGAGCTGCAGGTCTGCAGGACCGAGCATGCCACCAGGGGGTGGCTCCTGGGTGGCACACCATCACTCCAGTCAAGCATGAGAAAGCCAGGAAAGGTCACAGGTAAGGGACCCCTTGTGGATCTTTAACTGTCCCCTTTTGCTTAAGCATTCAGGGCCGGCTTTAGGCCAATTCAACCAATTCCCCTGAATCAGGCCCCACGCCTAAGAGGGCCCCGCGCCCCTAAAGAGGAGAATTGGTTGAATCAGCCTAAAGCTGGCCCTGCCCGGGCCCTTTAAATAGCCCCCAGAGCCCTGGGGTAGCGGGGGCTCTGGGGGCTATTTAAAGGGCCAGGGCTCCAGCTGCCTCTGCTGCCCCGTCCTTTAAATAGCCGCGGGAACCCCGCCTTCCCTAGGGCTCCTGCGGCTATTTAAAGGGCTGGGGCGATAGAAGCAGGGGAGCCCCGGGCCCTTTAAATAGCCCCCGAGCCCCAGGCTGCTGCTGCTGCCCCCTGTCCTGCCTGCACCAGCCCCACCCCCCCTGCCCTGGCCGCAGCCAACCCCTGTCTTCAGCCAGCCCCACACCCCCTGCCCGCAGCCAGCCCCTGCTGCACCCCCTGCCCTGCCCGCACCAGCCCTTGTCTCCAGGAGGGAGGAGGAGAGGGCACTTACTGTACAGGGTGGGCTGGGGGCTGGCTCTAACCCCCTCAGCCAGTGGTGAGCTGGAGCCGGTTCGCACAAACCGGTTGTTAAATTTTAAAGCAGTTTTGGAACCGCTTGTTAACCGGCTTCCCTGCGAGAGGGTGCTGCGGCTTTGATGGGCTCCGGCTGGGAAGTGTGTAATTCCTCCTCCAGTTGCCGGGGCTGCTGCGCTGCGGGAGCCATGTGGGCCACCTCCTGGTCCTGTTGCTGCTGCTGCTCCTCGGACCTCTGGCCCTGGGGCTCCCGCTGCTGCCTGGTGGGTCCCCGGCTGCTCTGCTGGGCCTGGGCTGCGTCCTGCTGCTCCAAGGTGCCCTCCCGGTGAGTACCCACCACCCTGCCTGCAGCCAGCTCCTGTCTGCTGCCAGCCCCTGCTGCACCCCCTGCCCACAGCCAGCCCGTCTCCAGCCAGGCCCGCACCCCCCACCCTGCTCGCAGCCAGCCCCTGTCTCCAGTCAGCTCTGCACCCCCTGCCCGGCCTGCAGCCAGACGCTACCTCCAGCCAGCCCCTGCCCTGCCTCCAGCCAGCCAGCCCCATGTCCACTGGTGCCCTGCAGTTCCCAGGGCAGTAACCCTGCACACCTGCTTCAATGCGGGGGGGAGAGCAACTGGGACCCACACATGTGCACACGTCACACCCCCAGGGAGTGGCGGGGACCCACACATGTGAAACGGAGCTCATTTCTAATTCAGGCCCATCTTTTTAAAAAAGAACTTTAGGTAGGGTTAACATACATCTGCATACATTACGCAATGTACGTAATATATAATTTTGTTATTATTTATATACTTATGGAAAGTAAATAATACATGGAAGAAATGAAAGGGTTTTTTTTACGTGGGGTTTTTTTTTCTTAGTCATCCCTGCCGGGGCCCCGCCGAAAATGTTCGAATTGGGCCCCGCACATTCTAAAGCATTAGGACACTGTAAGCATTAGGACACTGTGTTTTATTACATGGTCACATATTATCTCTCAGAACTCATTGTCTCAGGAAGTTGTTGAGGCCAAGAATTTAATAAGATTCAAAAAAGGATTGGACATCACACTTCAGGTCTGAAGCCAATTTCTGGCTAGTAGAGACCAGGAAAAGACCTAATATGGGGGCACATTATCCCACACAGCTACAACATCCTCTGAAGCAGCTGGTGCTGGCCATTGTGAGAGACAGGATATTGGGCTAGGTCCATACCTGGGTCTGATCCAGTCTGGAAATTCCTATGTTTGTATTATACACTGCAGGGTTTTTTCCTACGATCTTAAATGCACGTGTGTGACACCCTGTAATATAACTCTGTCACCTGGCATGCCAACAACAACTTCCTCGTGGCCAAAATCCTACAGTAAATCTTTAGTGAAACAGATTTGTCATATGGTCACTTCTGTCTTCTATAATTGTGTAGGCAGTGATTAATTTGTGCCGCGGCTGAGCCCTGGCACCTCGAGGCTTGGCAGTTCATAGCACCGACACCTCTGGGCTCCTGGCCAGCAGCCGCAGGTCTCCAGTTGCCCAACTCGGAAGGCAGCACCACCAGGGTCGCCCAGAGGATTCAGGAGGCCTGGGTCAAAGCAATTTCGGGGGCCCCTTCCATAAAAAAAAGTTGCAATACTATAGAATACTATATTCTCGTGGGGGCCCCTGTGGGACCTGGAGCGAATTGCCCCACTTGCCCACCCCCCACCCCCCGCCCGGGCAGCCCTGAGCACCACTGCCATCGGCAGCACAGAAGGAAGAGTGGCAATACTGTCCCATGCCACTCTTAGTTCTGTGCTGCTGCTGACAACAGTGCTGGTTTCAGAGCTGGGTGCCCAGCCAGCAGCCGCCACTCTCCAGCTACTCAGCTTGAGCCCCGGCACCTCTTTCATTACAAATTAAGCACTGGGTGTATATCGTTAATTATTATGCTGCTACATGTACAAGCAGGATTTCTATCCCTCTGGACTCAGATACACTTCTGAGGGGTGGTTTTGTTATCACAGCAGAACAGAGAGTTGCACTAACAGCCTGGATGCCTCCTTTTCTGACACCAGTATCCCCTTCTGACACCAACCTGGCCCCTCCGTCAAGCAGTAGCAGTTGTCCGAGGTCTTGCAGGTTGGCTTCGCAGAGGGGGAGAAATCAGTGATTATCCATGAGGGTTTTCAGCCAGCTAGTTTTCATCACACATGGGTGACTCAAGGTAACATGCTGTGGCCACTGAACTTGAGCTATACCAGGGATAAGCAACCTATGGCACGTGAGTTGATTTTCAGTGGCACTCACACTGCCCGGGTCCTGGACACTGGTCCGGGGGGCTCTGCATTTTAATTTAATTTTAAATGAAGCTTCTTAAACATTTTAAAAACCTTATTTACTTTACATACTACAATAGTTTAGTTATATATTATAGACTTATAGAAAGAGACATTTTAACGTTTTTAGAAGGTATTACTGGCACGCAAAACCTTAAATCAGAGTGAATAAATGAAGACTCGGCACACCACTTCTGAAAGGTTGCTGACCCCTGAGCTATACCAACGTACTTTTAAGTTTGAAATCGGTCTGTATACACTGTAGGGGTAAATTGCAGTACACCAATCCTGACATGAGAAGGTCAAACTGCATGCAGGGCAATCCCTTCTCCTAGGAATCTCAACCCCACACCAGTTCCCAGACAGCAGCTCTGTCTCAAGCAGACTGTATTTAGAGAGCAATCTCTCCTGCTCCTCGCGCAGCTTCTCCTGTCCCAAAGCTGCCTCTACTCCAAGCCTGGCATAATCCAAAACTAACAAAGCACAATATATCATCCCAAGAGTCAAAACTTGCTCACATGCCTAGGAAAAGGGTTTGGAGACTGTGTAACAGTGCCACTTTGTGACACCTGCCAAGTTTTGTTATGAACTTTATTTGCCTCTTTCCTGGGAACTGCCCTGAAATGACCCTCATAGAGTTAACAGTAACTTTCCCAAAGCAGTGAAAGGAATTGCTTTAAAGTATTTATGCTTTTAGCTTCCAAATTTAAGCTAAAGTCCTTCTAGGAGCTGACAAATGCACATGAATGTCTTCCTAGCTGCTAACTGTACACCAGAATAGAATACCCTGTAATAATAGGTCATGCTTGTGTTAAATCTTTCTTAGCTGACCATTTAATGGCACACATTTTTAAAAAGTGGCCTCACTGATAGCCTCCGTTTTTTAGGAACCCAACTTGACATCTTGGGCAGCCACAGTTCCCATTAGCTTCAGCACCTCTTAAGATCCATAACCATCTCACCGTGGGCACTTTTCAAGTACCTCACATGTCATCAGTGTCCCTGGAAGTGCAGCAGCCTTTGGGGCTGAGCAGAGCAGCCGAGGTTGCCGAAGGTGACGTGCTGTGGCCAGTGAAACTAATAGGGTTTGTCTACACTACAACATTAGGTCGATTTTTAGACCTGGACTGTGGGTTCCACCAGAGGGGAAGGTCTCTGGGCTGTTCCCCAACCCACATGGTGGATCAGCAGAGACTACAGGGATTGTTCTCTTTCCTTTTCCCCCTGCTGGCTGGTGATGAGGTTATCTGAGTAAAACAGGAGATTTGAGCCACGAAAGTGGCCACACTGAGGGTTGCCATGAATCTCTGAGGCGAGCAAATCCGCCAATAAGTGCAGGACCCACCAAGGTAGAGGAGGAACTTTTTGTCACAAATTATTGTGGGGCAGGTCTCTGGTCTGTGTCCTACAGTAGGTCAAACTAGATGATCACAAAGGTCCCTTCTGGCCTTGGAGTCTATGAACAGTGGAGGGAGGGGAGATCTTGTACAGAATTGTCAGAGCAAAGCTCTGCAAGATGCAACAAGAGGCTACTTAACATCCATGTCCTCACCCGGGAGCATCTGGTTTTAAGGAACTTGCATGAAAAATCCACACTCAGAAAACAAACTGGGATTCTCTCTTTTGTGGGCAGGAAGCCTGGAGCCAAGCTAGCCTCGTGGCGCCAGTGGGACCTGGAGGGGGGGTTGCTCTGTATTTCATAGATAGTGTGTGCTTTAGAATGCTCTTTTGGTTCCCTGCCTCTCCTAACGTCAGACGAAGTGACCATAATGATTCCTTCTGGCCTTAAAATCTACAAGGGGAACAATACATTCCTCAGCAGGCATTTGTCTCTCACAAAGGGTCTCCATGATCAGGTTCCTATCTGTTCGGATCCCATGCCCCTCAGTATGGAATAGTGTGGGTTAAAACACCGTGTAACACCTTATTGTAAGGAAATGGAATAAACCCTGATTTCAGTTGTTTGTGTGTTTTCTCCTGAGCAGGATTACTCATTGACAACTCCAATCTGAGCTCTCAGATGGAACAAGAGAAAGAGCTGTGGGTCCCAGATCTCCAGGGCTGTGAGGAATGGGAGATTTCAGGTGAGGTTAAACTAACTTGGTAGCCATCAGCAAGTGAAGTAAAAATGAGGGATTCCCACCAACACCCCATGTGTTCCCCCAGTTCTGCCTTCCCCGGGACTGTCCCCCACAGGGGTCGTATCCTCATCGCAGATGTCACTCATCATAGCTTCCCATCCACCCTGCCTGACAGCTGGAGTGTTTGGGTGGGAATGTCCCTTCCCCCATTTCCTCCAGGGGATCATCTCCTGATGTTCCAGTCTCTCCATTTGTTATTTGGGTTTGTTCCCCCACTTCCTGGTCCCCTCTCTGAAGTTCTCTGTCTCCTCGGCACAGGGAATGACTCCTGTCTGGATTCTCTCTGTTCCAGCAGGTTATAGGACAGTGAGGGAAAACAAGGAGGAGACCCCTCAGCAGGAAGGTCCCGAGCAAGTGGAACCACCTGGGATGTTATTGGGAAGAGCTGAAAGGGATGTTTCCCAGAGTCATGAGCAGGGAGAAGCCTGTGAGAGTCAGCGCAGGCTGGAGAAACATCAGAAAAACCAGCCAGGGAAGGGAGAGAGAAAACCCACTTGCTGTGGGGAAGGACTCAAGAAACCAAAAGACATCTCAGCCTGTCAGAGAGAAGGGAAAGGAGGTGAAAATAGAGGTACACACACTGTGTCTGGGAAGAGCTGTAGACAGAGCTCAGAACTTAGTGTTCAGCAGACAATCCACTCTGGAGAGAGGCCCAATAAATGCCCCGACTGTGAGAAAAGCTTTAGCCAGAAATCAGCCCTTGTTAGACACCAACGGCTGCACACGGGAGAGAAGCCCTACAAATGCAGTGACTGTGGGAAGAGCTTCAGCGTGAGCTCACACCTGATCACCCACCAGAGACTGCACACGGGAGAGAGACCCTACAAATGCCTGGACTGTGGGAAAAGCTTCAGTGAGAGCTCAAACTTTATTCACCATCAGAGAATCCACACAGGAGAGAGACCCTATAAATGCCCCAACTGCGGGAAACGCTTCAGTAACAACTCAGACCTCACGAGGCACCACCGGACCCACACGGGAGAGAGGCCTTATGAGTGCCCGGACTGCAGGAAGAGCTTCAGCATGAGGTTCCATTTAGCTAGACACAAGCACGTGCATGCAAAGGAGGAGATGGAAAGTTCCCCCCTTCTCACACATCAGAGACTTCCGTCGGACGAGAAGCTCTGCAAATGCCCTGACTGCGGGAGAAGGTTCAGGGACAGCAGAGGCCTCATGACACATCAGAGAATCCACATGGGGCAGAAATGCTATCAGTGCTCCGTCTGCGGGAAAAGCTTCGGGGTGAGCTCAGCTCTTTCTGAGCACCGGAGAATCCACGCGAACGAGAAACCCAGCACCTGCCCGGATTGTGGGAAATGCTTTCTTCAGAGCTCAGAGCTGCTCCTCCACCAGATTAGCCATGCAGGGGGGAAGCCCTACACATGTGAGGAGTGTGGTAAACGCTTCGCTCAGAGATCGAATCTCCGGGCGCACCTCAAACACCACACAGCTGAGAAGCCCCATAAATGCACCCAGTGTGGGAAGAGCTTTGTCAAGCACTCCATCCTGGCAAGGCACCAGATCACCCACACGGACCTGAAACCGTTTAAATGCTCCGCGTGCAGCAAAAGCTTCACTCAGCTCTCCAGCCTCACGAGGCATGAGAGGGTCCATGAGGCAGAGATGCTTTCCGAGCCCCCCGACTGGATGGCAGAAATGAACCATACATTCATCGATTCCAGCGGGCGGGCATGGAATTGGGCTCAAGAGTACCCAGCTGCCCGGCTGTGGGGCGAAGAGGTAGCCATAACCAACCCCAAACTGATCAGTGACCCTCGGCCTACACCTGGTCTGGCAAACCCCAGACAGGTCAGGGGAGACCTCAGCCATCCCCTTTTAAGTGCTGTTGAATTGGCTGCCAAGCTACCAAGCTCTTCTGCCTCCTGCCAAGACAGTGCATCCATCTCTCTGGACTGAAAGATCCCCCGTCCCCTTAACCGCTTCCCCGGGCCACCAGCCTCAGGAGCCACACTAGAGGAGGGCATTGCGGCTGGGGTTTCCCGAGACACCCAGAGGGCAGGATTGGGGGTGGTGGGAAGCAGAGAGGGCCAGCTGGCTGCTAGGGGTATTAAGTGTCTGGGGACTGGGGGTTAAGGAATCATAGAATATCAGGGTTAGAAGGGACCTCAGGAAGTCATCTAGTCCAACCCCCTGCTCAAAGCAGAGGGAGGATGGGCAGGGTTAGGATGCTGCATTCCCCTCAGTTGGAGTCTCAGCATCTCTGAAAGCCAATCCTGATACTTCTAATGACCACCATTAGTCACTTGCGCCATCACTTCCTGGTAAAATCTGCTGCTTTTTCCCACCCTTTGGGTGTCTTCCCCACCCTTCTTTCCAGGTGTCCCTCCCCTGCCTCTGTATTTCTCCTTCTGTCTTCCCTCAGCATGTCCTCTGCTGCAGCAGTTCAGTTACTCTGAAACCTGTCATGCTGCCATTACTCCCTTTCCCCCCATCCCCTCAGCTACAAGGACAAGCAATGACACAGTCGGGCTGGCATGTACAGTGCCATAGGGATTTAGCGTAAACCCCACCGCAAGAGGAAAGGGGGCGGGGCTTTCTGCAGACACCTCTGAACCAGACTTACCTGGTGTTTGGAAGGTTCCCTTCCCTAACAAATGAAAGCTTAGATTCTGCAGGATCTGGACATGCCAGAGGAAGCACACAAACACTTCCGGCAGCTGGATGTTTGATACTGCTCTCTTACATACAACGATTATGGTCGGTATGGAAATGCTTAAGCCGACAGATAGAGGGATGTGTATGGAGAAAATAGATAAATAGAAAAAAGACTCTCCCAGGGACCAATAAAAGATCGTTCCCTCTTGAATATTTTCTAGAGCTTGTTGGAAGGATTGGACTCCAAGTATAATTTTACACCGTTAAAGAAGACCCAAGTATCTTGCAGTGTATGGGGGGGGAAATGGTTGGAAAGTTACTTGAGTTAATCCAGTAGCAGGAACCTTTTTGTAGTTGATGGGTATCTTTCTGTTTTATACTTTTTTATTTTAAACTGCAGGCATATGTGGTTTGAGAAAGCTCCCAAGGGAAACTTTATAAATCAAAATAAAATAATTGTATGATGGCTGAAATGCTGGCACAGCTCCTTAGGGACTTATCAAGGAAAGGTGTGTGTATACATGTGTACATGTACACAAAAGATATACCTATTTGAGATGGGAAAGTAACTGAAAGTACAGTAAAAGCTTTGTTATCTGGCATGTTGGGGGAATAGGAGGTGCCAGTTAATCAAATATTCCAGTTAACTAAGAGTTATACTTACAATGGAATACCAATTTTCAAAGAATTAGAATACAATAAAATGAATAAAGTATAAAATAGTAGACAGGTACTCACCAATCCAGTAGCAGTACTGCACTGCAGAGTGGTTGGTTTCTTGAAGCACTTAGGTGTATACAGGTAAAATGTTCTATACAGTAGGTTATCTTATGACACTACATATCACTAAGGGCAGCGGATGGCATACACCCAGAACACAAAAAATCCACTTAACACTAAAACTATACTGAATATAATTTCATCTTTCTTTGATGATTCAGAAGGCACTTCAGGATCTTGCAGTGCCTCAGGATCACCATTATCAACATAAATTATCATTGTAGATGTAGAAGGTGTAGGAAATGGGGCTAAATCTGTAATGACCCTATGACACACCCTAGAAGCTGCTTTTTTGAATAAATCTCTGATATCACCTTGCTGACTTGTCTTCTGCCTCTTTTGCATAAAAGTAGAGTGTAGAATGTGCAATTGCATAACCTCCTGGGCAATATACTAGTCCCAGTTACTAGATTGAAGATTTGTATTGGGAGAGATCAGAAATGCCTGTTAATAGAGCTTTCCTGTTGGTAAAGTGCCAGATAACACAGTTTTTTACTGTAATTGATAATGAAATAATAAAAATAAATATACAAAAAGCATTAATACTAATAAACCAATGTCACAGGAATATTAACAGGGGAATAACATTATACAGTAACTCCTCGCTTAATGTTGTAGTTATGTTCCTGAAAAATGCTACTTTAAGCAAAACGATGTTAAGCGAATCCAATTTCCCCATAACAATTAATGTAAATGGGGGGTTAGGTTCCAGGGAAATTTTTTTCACCAGACAAGACTATATTTTAATATATATATACACACATAGACACCGTATAAGTTTTAAACAAACAATTTAATACTGTACACAGCAATGATGATTGTGAAGCTTGGTTGAGGTGGTGAAGCCAGAGGGTGGGATATTTCCCAAGGAATGCCTTACTGCTAAATGATGAACTAGCACTCGGCTGAGCCCTCAATGGTTAACATATTGTTGTTAATGTAACCTCACACTCTACAAGGCAGCACGAATGGAGGGAGGGGAGACAGCATGGCAGAGAGAGACAGAGACACACCCTGTGTGAGAGAGAGAGATGCACGTTGCATCTGTAATATTTACGCCCCTGTAAATACATTGCCTTTTTAAGTAGATTAGCAAGTTGAGACAGAAACTGCTGACAGCAAGCTCCCTCAGTCCTGAGCTCTGTAGTGTCATCGTCACCCCCCTCCACCCTCCCATGGAGATAAGGTACAGGAGATGGGGGTACAGGATTGGGGGGGAAGGTTACTTATTGTACAGGGTTAAAAAAAGAACTAGATAAATTCATGGAGGATAGTTCCATCAATGGCTATTAGCCAGGATGGTCAAGGATAGTGTCCCTAGTCTCTCTTTGTCAGAAGCTGGGAATGAGCAGATGGATCACTTGATGATTATCTGTTCTGTTCATTCTCTCTGGGGCACCTGGCATTGGCCACTTCCAGAAGACAGGATACTGGGATAGATGGACCTTTGGTCTGAGCCAGTATGGCTGTTCGTATGTTCTTGCTTCTCTTGGCCAAATTACACCAGCTCCCATGCACACCTGTAACGTCACAGGCATTCACACTCCAGCTCCCATGCCTTCCTCCAGCTCAGCCATAGAGCTCACAGCTGTGATGTCACAGGCTTGCATTTCACCAGGAATCAGATGATGGCTAAACAAGTGGGGGTACCATTCTGTGTTCTGTGTCCTGAAACAAGCCAGATTATCACCAGGAAGACAAAGGCAAATTAACCCAAGGAGTCAAATACCTGGAGGAGGGGGATTTCTTGGGTCTGTTTGTAAGGCCACCCCCATGAGGGGGTTGTCAACAGCAGGGAGCAAAGCTAGGAACTCTTGCTGTAAAAACATGGTCCCCCAGTGTCGGAGCTAAAAGACCAGTTGTGCTAGCCACAGCTGTAGCAGGCTCATTGATGTCTATGTGTGGCCTTTCCACAAGTGGAGGGGGACAGAGCACCGCACGGGGTGGATGATGTGTTCTCACTGCACATTCCTCTCCGTGTCCTGCTGATGCCCCCCTGAAAGCAAACAGAAAGAAAACGGGGAATCACTCCCTGGAGATTTGGCCCCAGATTTTAAAAGCCATTTAGGCATTGCTGCACTCAATGTGCAACACCTAACTGATTTAGGAGCCCATGTCTTATTTTCAAAGGGATGTGGGCACTTAAGTCTAAATCCTATCAATTGCTCATGGGGATTTAGGCTCCTAAACGCCTAAATCCCTTTTGAAAACCTGATTTAGATTCCTAAGTCAGTTAGGTGTTGTAACACTGAGCACAGCAATGACTAAATAGTTTTAAAACTCTGGCCTGGCCTGGGCTGTGCCAGCCAGACTCAGTCTGAAGTACCTCCAGCTGAGGTTCACTAACCAGGGTCCTGCCCAGGATCCTTCTGCCTGCGCTGGGCCAACTGAGGCCAAGTCCCAGGGTCTCCTGGCTGGCGTCTGATCCTGGATCCCCTGGTAAGGCTCTTCCCTGGTGTGATTTCTGTTACTCCCACCCCTGCCTTCTCGAGTCAGGCAGCCGCAGACACAGGAACAGGTGCTAGGTGGATGCTAAGTCAGCAGGCACTCTGCTTGGATGTGTTCAGGCTTCCCTGTAGCAGCAGCAGCTCATCCTATCCCATTGGGTCAGCAATATGGGAATGTGACCCTCTCACAGGCTTCTGGGCAAGGCTGCTGGAACAATTTGTATAGTGGAGGTGCTGAGAATCATTGAACCAAACTGTAAACCCTGTGTATGATGGAAACCACTTCAAGCCAGGGGGTGCTGCAGCACCCCTAGCTCCAGTACCTATGCTTCTGGGGCAGTGGTTAGCATCTTCCAGAGGGCAGAGCTCCCTGAATGCTGAAGGGATTTGACCCCCAAGGAAGCATAATCCAGGCCCCCTGTTGGTCACCCAGTGCCGCCCATCTCCAAACACTGAAGCTGATGTCTCCTATGACCATGTGACAGGTTGGTGTAGCCAGCCACCTGTGCTCTGGCCAAGCTGCCAGCTGTGCCAAAGCTGGCTTTCACCTTTCACCTACCCCTCTTCCAGGGAGGACAACAGCAGCTTGAATTAGCTCCCTGGCTGCCCAGGGGCACCAATGTAGGGGTGGTAGTGTGGGATAGGAACAAGATGGCAGGAGCACGATACAGAACCATACGGACCCCATAACAACAGTTCAGACAGAGGCTGGAGGCATCACCAGCCTCAATGCCATTTTGACCAAAGGACCGATAACACCGGTCTACAATTTTTGAGAAGTCATCTGCTTCAGAGATAAAATGTGCTATTTATTATGTATTTTGATGTGCTGAATTCAAATATGACAAAACAACTGATTGGCTACTGTTTCTAAGATATTTAAGTTTTTACATTTTATGTCTATGTATATTGTGTAGGTAGTAGAGTTTTAATCATAAATTGTAAACCTAGGTCTTTTCATGTGTTTATGGTTGCTTTACATGATAATATTTCACCTATCCTGTTTATGTAACACTTTAAAAATCAGCAAAAGGGTTATATAAATAACATTTATTATGAAACAAAAGGCAAAAAACTGTTCTGTACATAGTTTAGTCCTATTCAGTGTCTACTTGGCGCTTCTTGGCTTGTCTCTTGTATTCATTAAATGGAGCATCTCTTGTCACTGTCCAGCAATAGTCTGCAAGCATTGATGGGCTCCATTTGCCCTGATAGCGTTTCTCCATTGTTGCAATGTCCTGGTGAAATCGCTCGCCATGCTCGTCGCTCACTACTCCGCAGTTTGTTGGAAAAAAAATCTAGATGAGAGTGCAAAAAATGTATCTTTAGTGACATGTTGCAACCAAGGCTTTTGTATGCCTTGAGGAGGTTTTCCACCAACAACCTGTAGTTGTCTGCCTTGTTGTTTCCGAGAAAATTTATTGGCACTAACTGGAAGGCTTTCCATGCCGTTTTTTCCTTGCCACGCAGTGCATGGTCAAATGCATCATCTCGAAGAAGTTCACGAATCTGAGGACCAACAAAGACACCTTCCTTTATCTTAGCTTCACTTAACCTTGGAAATTTTCCACAGAGGTACTTGAAAGCTGCTTGTGTTTTGTCAATGGCCTTGACAAAGTTCTTCCTCAGACCCAGCTTGATGTGTAAGGGTGGTAACAAAATCTTCCTTGATTCAACAAGTGGTGGATGCTGAACACTTTTCCTCCCAGGTTCCAATAACTGTCGGAGTGGCCAATCTTTCTTGATGTAGTGGGAATCTCTTGCCCGACTATCCCATTCGCAGAGAAAACAGCAGTACTTTGTGTATCCAGTCTGCAGACCAAGCAAGAGAGCAACAACCTTCAAATCACCACAAAGCTGCCACTGATGTTGGTCATAGTTTATGCACCTCAAAAGTTGTTTCATGTTGTCATAGGTTTCTTTCATATGGACTGCATGACCAACTGGAATTGATGGCAAAACATTGTCATTATGCAGTAAAACAACTTTAAGACTCGTCTTTGATGAATCAATGAACAGTCTCCACTCATCTGGATCGTGAACAATGTTGAGGGCTGCCATCACACCATTGATGTTGTTGCAGGCTACAAGATCACCTTCCATGAAGAAGAATGGGACAAGATCCTTTTGATGGTCACGGAACATGGAAACCCTAACATCACCTGCCAGGAGATTCCACTGCTGTAGTCTGGAGCCCAACAGCTCTGCCTTACTCTTGGGTAGTTCCAAATCCCTGACAAGGTCATTCAGTTCACCTTGTGTTATGAGATGTGGTTCAGAGGAGGAGGATGGGAGAAAATGTGGGTCCTGTGACATTGATGGTTCAGGACCAGAAGTTTCATCCTCTTCCTCGTCTGACTCAAGTGAGAATGATTCTGGTGCATCAGGAACCGGCAGTCCTTCTCCGTGGGGTACCGGGCGTATAGCTGATAGAATGTTTGGATAATGCACAGTCCACTTTTTCTTCTTTGACACATCTTTCCCAACTGGAGGCACCATGCAGAAGTAACAATTGCTAGTATGATCTGTTGGCTCTCTCCAAATCATTGGCACTGCAAAAGGCATAGATTTCCTTTTCCTGTTCAACCACTGGCGAAGATTTGTTGCACAAGTGTTGCAGCATATGTGTGGGGCCCACCTCTTGTCCTGATCTCCAGTTTTGCAGCAAAAAGAAAGGTGATAGGCTTTCTTAAAAATAGTGGTTATACTGCGCTTTTGTGATGCAAAAGTCACTTCACCACAAACATAGCAGAAGTTATCTGCACTGTTCACACAAGTACGAGGCATCTCTGCTCACTTTGGCTAAACAGAAATGTGTCCCTTTGCAAAATCAAACACTGACAAATAAGAGAGAACGACACTGTATGATTTCTAGAGCTGATATAGGGCAATTTGTTCAGCAGAGTGATGTAAGCTTTGTTATGATTGTATCATCCATGACTTCTAGGGCTTGGTCTACACTACCCGCCCCAATTCGAACTAAGGTACGCAACTTCAGCTACGTGAATAACGTAGCTGAAGTCGAAGTACCTTAGTTCGAACTTACCTTGGTCCACACGCGGCAGGCAGGCTCCCCCGTCGACTCCGCGGTACTCCTCTCGCCGAGCTGGAGTACCGCAGTCGACGGCAAGCACTTCCGGGTTCGACTTATCGCGTCCAGACTAGACGCGATAAGTCGAACCCAGAACTTCGATTTCCAGCCGTCGAACTAGCTGGTAAGTGTAGCCAAGGCCTAAGAATAAAATGATGCAATTCATATAATGTATGACACAATACCAGCTTCAGATTGCATCATTCATTGTTTTGCCTAAAAAGCAAGTACTGTCCAAACCCAGTCATAGATTTATTCATAGATCCAATCAAAGATGTATTTTAGTCATTTCTGGTTTAAATTGAGATCCCTTCCCTTTATAACTCACTTATCCTCCGCCATTCCCAAGTCAAGGGTCGTATATACTGACCCAATAACATATCTTGAAAACTAGAGCCTATCAACAATTTTAAGCATCATTTTCATTCTCAGTGACCCAGAATTAGTAAAGTTTGACTACATTTATTTCAGAAACATTTTGGCTGTAGAGCAGTGTAACAGGCCTGCACGGTGCCACAGGGCTGGGATATTTTTACCTGCATGCCATGATATCACGGCCCTGCAATGAGCTTTCCAACCTCACTGCCCTGTAGCTCAGCCAGTGTGATACCATGGCATGCAACCGAGCTGGGTAACAAAGCCTGTGATCTGACAGGTTCAGTGCAGCCTTTTGCAGGAATTTAGTGGCAAGGTAAGATCTGTAGCTTTGCAGGTGTTGGTGTCATTCTGGCTCAGCCCCATTCAGCTTCCCACCCTCACCCCCTTCAGGACCATCTGCAGACACTCCACAGCCTCCACTTTTGTTAGCTAATTCTAAACTAGCTTAATACCTCTGTAGGAATTTAAACAGCTTCTACAGCTTCATGAACAGGAGCTGGCGTTTTAAAAGCCTAATACTCCCTGATTAGGACAGCGAGAGATCTCTGTGGTAAAAGCCCTTTAGGAGGTTTCAGCCCTTATGCCTCTGAATGATTGTTCTTTTATTTTACAAGGAAAAGCTATTACAAAAGGTAGCAGAAACCCACAACTCTGATTCCCAAGCATTTTAAATGAAATCCCAAAGCAGAATTCACCCCATCATATTCCCAGAGATAAATGAAACATGCAACAGCAAAATATTGTTGCTCTATGGCCTGATTTATTGCAACTGCATGGTGTTAAATACTTTGCATTAGATTATGGCCCTTCCTATACAATCTACCCAGTTAAAATCTCTGCTCCTTCCCCTGTTGTTGATGTCACACAAAAGTTTCTGGCTGATTCAGTTGGATCACACTGATTTCTTCTTCTAAATGAGGAAACTTCTCTCCCATTCAGGATCTTGTTTTCCCAGATTAAATGTCTCTCTTCTTTAATTCAGCCTCTAGACTCGCTCATGTCTGAGGAATTGTGTGCAAAGTTGTCCCCTGGGCAAGGAGCAGCTATGCAGATTTCAGGGCAAGGTCAGCTCTTCAGCCAGGCGAACAGGTGACAAGATCTCTCTCAGGCTGGGATTTGCTCCTCTCTCTTCTCCCCTCTTGTTCTCACTCTCTTCCCAGCCAGGATGTCGCACAGGGAGAAGGGGAAGGACATGCCTCTAGGAGGAACGCCTGAAGATGGGAATGGCGGAGTGCTTGGCCAGCTGCTCAGGCATCACCAGCTCCAGGGTGGCTTGGAGCTGCGACGACCCAATGGTGGGGAGATGGCTGTTCAGCCTCAGCTGCTCGGCCTCTGTGGACACCCAGCTGTAGAGGTCACTCACAAAGGATTTCATCAGCTTTCTGGCCTTGCCTGACATGCGCACCTTGCCCTGGTGCAGCTGGCACAGGATTCTGGAGACATACAGGGAGTGGGAGCATTTCTTCACCAGGCTGCTCCTTGCTGGCTCTGATTGTCTCCTGCTGCCCTTCCTGAGGCTGGAGCATCCTCCACTTGGGCTTTGGGTGCATCCTTCTGCATAAGGGCCACTTTCTCCTCTGAGCCTGAGCCACCTTCTTCCTTCCTGCCTGGGCGCCTGCCATGGCTCCACTCTGGGACGGCTCAGCTCATTTCAGTTCCTGCCACACCTGCTGCCCTCTTATATATTGGCTGGCATGCAAATGAGGGGTGCTCATTGTGACAGACCCCATTACCCAACTATGCATGACTATGATCAGTTCCTTCCCCTATGTGAATGAAAAAACCTGGCTGCTCATTGGCAATCAAGATGCTACAGCACCTTTATGGACTTATAATAGACTCCTGCTACCCCACAGAGATTTATGGGGAATAATTACACATTATTATAATTAAAATATTTGAAGGATCACCAATGAATGATTATTCTCATGATAATATTATATTATAGATTTATAGTCAATTCATTAATTATCATGGACTTACTATTGACATTATCACGTGTTTGTTATTTATTTTATTATTGTGTTATTATTCACTTTTATTGATGACTATCAACCATTGAAAGTATTTGGTGCCATGTCCTACTCTCTCTCACCAGTATAAATCCATGCTAACTCAGTTGCGGCCATTGGAGTTAGTGGAGTATAAATCCGGAGCAAATGATGGCAAAATTTGGCCCTATTTCTTGGGCAACATTTGCCTTGACAAATGTCTAAGGTGACAGGCCAGGATTTCAGACTTTGTACGTTAATTGAATTGTGATTTATAATATTTTCTCCTCTGATAATCTGACTCCCGTGTCTGAATTTAGGTGCAAAAACGCTGGAGCACCCAAAATTCACAGGCACTTTGGAAAATGTTGGCCTCTTTTCAGGGCTGGATTATGACATTCTGAGGCCCGAAGCTATCAAGTGAAAGAAGCCCCATACCATAAAAAAAAAGTATGTATTATTTTCACAGAAAAGACATTGGATGTGCATATGTAAGTAAAGTGGAAGTAAACAATGCAATATAAAAATACAAAATAAAAACAATACAATAAATAATAAAATTTACTAGAAGAGTTCTCAGGAAATTTTTCTTCTCTGTTGGGGCATCTAAATTGTGGAATTCCTTGTCTGAATATGCAATGAGAGTCTTAAGAGGATAGAAGATGTCAATAGAGGATACAAGAGGCAATAGAGGATATAGGATGTGGATAACCCACAAGCTTAAAGCTCAACTATTAATTATATTGATATGAATTACACCCAGGTAATAAGCAAACCATCAGAAAATTGTATGCGGGTTGTATTTTTCCAATAAATTTATTTGTTTTGTTTTTATAGAAGGTTATGCTGAATTACCTAATATTGGTACTAAAATTAGTAGCAGAAAGTTTTTATTAAAACCAGTAAAAATTTAATTGTATATTATAAATATTGAGATTTATATATCTATTTAACAACAAACAATATTTGTATTAATATATATATGCCAAAAACTTGTGTTATTTTACCAGGATACTTCTGTGAAAGTTAGTGCTATTTTGTCTATGTTCTCACAGGAAAACAAGAGAGGATATATAATTTTTTTAGACAATGAATAAGGAAAATTATCCTTTTCATATGAATAAATGAAAAAACATTTGATTAATTTTGTTAGGAAAACATAAAGTTTATCCAGACTATATATAATATATATTTACAAATGTTTATTCAGAATTAATTTTCACTATAAAACAATGAATTGTTGGGATTTTTCTTTTGCCATACTATAAAAATACAGTGAAGGTTCCTGAAATTGACAGAGGGAAGCCAGCACAAATGTATCCTCTTCAAGAACCACTCGACCCAAGTCCATAAAACGATCACCTGCAAACTCAATCATGTGAAGCATGGATAGCGCATGAAGCAGAAAGCGGCGTGCACACTAAAATACACAATTCTATGTAAGTACAGATCAAAAGAAGGAAGGCCACACTAACACTTAAGAAAACAAAGACAAACAGGAGTGAAGATAATATACGACTGAGCATGCTGGACCGTAAACAAAAGATGGCAGCCTTCTGGCTATTACCAGCCAAGGGGGATGCTATACCTGATGTCACTCTAGGACAAATCCCATGCAAGAATGAGCTTGGCAGGATTGCTTCATGACACTGCCGCCTCCCACTTCACATTTTTTCACGATTTTATCAGCAGTGAGATTATTTATTTATTTAAATAAATTATGAAAGCACAGTCAGAATTTTACCAGTAGCAGCTGGCCATCAAAATGCTGCCTTAGGTGACTGATAGCACACTTACTCATAGAAATACTAATTTTACTAGTGCAATTATCCTTTTTTTCTCAGCCCTGGCCTCTCACCTGTCAATAATGAACAATTAGTGAAGGGTAAGGGTATTTGTGTAGCCAGATGTGTATACTTTTGTCATAATTGAACAAAAATGTCTATATTTAGAGAGAAACTTCTTTTTCCCATATCTCCTTTATTTATCAACCGAATTTGATAAAATTTGAAATGGAGTCAGTTTTTTCTTTTTTAGAGGCCCTTCATATTGTGCGGTCCTAAACTGTATCTTAGTTATCTTATTCCTTAATCTGGCACTGCCTCTTTTTTTATACACAAGATCAAGGAATAAGTGTCAGAGACACTGCACACTGGCCCCATTCCACCCTGCAAGAGGTATGTTACCGCCATCCTTTGATAACTTCTTCTTTCCTTCTAGCTTCAATTCCAGGTGGTGACTTTGGCTAGGCTTGCCAAAGGATGGTAAAGAATTTAGGTATAAGTTTTCAAAAATGCCACCTTTCACCGTTAACTTGCTAGGAAACTTCCTACCTTCCCCCCAGACAGGTAACTGGCCGCAGTGAACCCTGTATTTGCCAACTCCAGGCTTGATTAGTGCAAATCCCTGTATCTGAGGCTGAATATGCATAGATTCCAGCTGGTACCAAATGCAGCTGCCTGTCTGCTCTGAGGCCCAGGCTGCTGTGAGCACATCAGGCCTGTGCTCAAGTGCCTCCACTGCCTTCCAGTCAGCTCCTGATGCCACTTTAAGGTCCTGACATTTTCAAAAGTATGTCAAAGGCTGAAGTTTCAATCTCTGAACCACCACACAGCTGCAGCCCTCTGGGATAGTGCAGGTCACTAAGCCTAGGAGGAAGCAGGTGAGAACGGGGGATAAAACATTTTCTGTGTAGGCGATCTAGGAACTTCTATAGGAGCTCAGCTGAATCCAGAGTCTGACCATCTTTAGGAAGTGTTGCCAAGCCTTCCTGTTTGGGAAAGCCTTTCCACCACATGCTGAACACTTCTTTTATTGCCAAAACCTCTGTCTTGTCCCTGCCAAACCTCCTACCCCAAGCAAAGTTTTGACCCTTCTAAAAAGGCCAGAGACGCCACTAGGGACTTTGATATTGCTATTGATTTTACATGGCAGATGATCAGACAATAAAGAAATAATAAATAATAGATTAAAATAACATTATGTTTATAAAATCAAACACTCAAAAGGTCTTAAATGCCAGATTGAAAGTTGTCCATACAGCAAGTTGGTAGCTATTCAGTATTGCTTTTTATCATTCAAATCCAAACCCTGCACTGAATACAAAATTATTAATTTCTTCCTGGGTGTTTCCCATGACATATCTGAGTGCTTCACAAACATTAATAAATGTATCTTCACAGCACCTGTGACAGGGGACATGGCATCATAATCTCCAGATTGCAGATTGGAAACTGTGATTAAAGTCAAAATGGTCAGAAGTGTCCTCTGGTTGTGGGTGCCCAGCTGGAGGCACTCAGGGCCTGTTGCTCCAGAGCACTTAGCATTTTCCATATTCAGAGCAGAGTGCCAGTTGGTCAGCTCTACCATTTTTGCCGTCCCAAGCAAAAAAAAAAAAAAAAAAAATCACTTGGACTGCCGCCGTCCGAACTGCCAAAGCGAAAAAAAAAATGCTTCCTGGACTCTGCTGCCCCAAGAATGGACGGAATGCCGCCCCTTAGCATGTGCCACCCCAGGCACGTGCGTCACACTCTTCCTGCCATTTCCCATACTCCTCCCATATTTTGCAGCAAAGGAGGTTGGGGTCGTACAGGGCACGTTTCTCTGCAGCTCTGTCTCTGGTTTATTCCCTCTGGAGTTTTCTCTCCATTATGAAGGAGAGAAGGATTCTGGCTGGATCCGTGTGTCATATTTATATGGGGTTTCATCAGCTGTGACCACCATAGAATCATAGAATTATAGAATATCAGGGTTGGAAGGGACCTCCAGAGGTCATCTAGTCCAACCCCCTGCTCAAAGCAGGACCAATTCCCAACTAAATCATCCCAGCCAGGGCTTTGTCAAGCCGGGCCTTAAAAACCTCCAAGGAAGGAGACTCCACCACCTCCCTAGGTAACGCATTCCAGTGCTTCACCACCCTCCTAGTGAAATAGTGTTTCCTAATATCCAACCTGGACCTCCCCCACTACAACTTGAGACCATTGCTCCTTGTTCTGTCATCTGCCACCACTGAGAACAGCCAAGCTCCATCCTCTTTGGAACCCCCCTTCAGGTAGTTGAAGGCTGCTATCAAATCCGCCTTCATTCTTCTCTTCTGGAGACTAAACAATCCCAGTTCCCTCAGCCTCTCCTCATAAGTCATGTGCTCCAGATCCCTAATCATTTTTGTTGCCCTCCGCTGGACTCTTTCCAATTTTTCCACATCCTTCCTGTAGTGTGGGGCCCAAAACTGGACACAGTACTCCAGATGAGGCCTCACCAATGTCGAATAAAGGGGAACTATCACGTTCCTCGATCTGCTGGCAATGCCCCTACTTATACAGCCCAAAATGCCGTTAGCCTTCTTGGCAACAAGAGCACACTGTTGACTCATATCCAGCTTCTCATCCACTGTGACCCCTAGGTCCTTTTCTGCAGAACTGCTACCTAGCCATTCGGTCCCTAGTCTGTTTAGTGATCCGGGAGAGGATGCTGCTCTCTCGGTCTCGCTGTTGAGCATGTTCGGTGTTGAGCTTCCTGGGTCAGATCGTCATCAGTATTGCTGCTGCCACTGCAGCCTGCATCGGGGACTTTCTGCAGGGGCTGGAACCAGCCACTGGGGCAGCCCCGGGCTCTGCGGACACCAGCCCCTGAGCTAGAGCCTGCAGGTGAGGGGAGAGACCCGGGGGGAAGGGCTGGAGCCGGGCAGGAAAGTGACGCTGCACCAACGGCCCCTCCTTGCTCCAGCTCTGCTCCTGGGCGGGGGTCTGCGAGTCCCAGAGCTGCTGCCCTCCCTGACCCCCCCCCCCGGCTCTGCTCCTCTGAGCGCCTGCAGGAGCCGAGCCAGCTCCGGGAGAGCGAATGCCCCGGGCCGGGCCAGGGACCGAGTCTCCCAGCCCGAGGGGAGGGGGCAGGAGGGAGACAGGGATAGAGACTGGAAGGGGCAGCAGGAGCAATCAGTGGGGAGGGAGGTCCCGGCTTCCAGCCCTGCCCGGCCCCATTCCCTGCAGCACCCCAGGGCAGATTGACTTTCCTGGGACAAGATGAGGAGCTGGGAGAGGAAAAGCCAGTTCCTGCCTCTGCCTAGTCCCCGCACTCCCCTGGGGACATTGTCAGGGGGAGCTCCCAAAGCAGCTTCTTTGATCCTGCTCTTTTCCAGAGTTTGGTCCAGACTCTCTACTAGTCCTGCTGGGTTTTCCCTTTGATAAAGTGACCTAGCGTTTTTCTGGTATCCCAGACTCTTCAGGGTCTCTGCAGCAAAGGAAGCTGTGGCAAATCAAGGTGTGAAATGCACTAAAGCCCCATGAAGGAGTCAGTGCTTCAGCAGAGCAACAGGACAGGACCCCGGGCTCCTGAGGAGGACCCTTCCAGACACATCTCACAGACTCAAAATGGCCCAGGGATTTGGGTCTTATCTTGGGTAAGTCCAGCAGACACAGGATTATTGATGAGTTGATGGTGGCGCATTTGTACTGAGGGGACTGGAGCCCCTCTTGCTGCAGTGCACTGGGCAAACCCAGTGACACTGGGTGATGTTGGTGGGGACAGCTGACTGGAAAGCTGGATTTTCAGAGCTGGGGGCACCCGGCGTTCCCTCAGGAGCCAATGGGAGTGGCCAAAGCTTAGGACCTCTGACAATCCCGGCGTGTATAGACACTTACAAGTCTGCCAGGTTTTTTAAAGATTTTTGGGTGTCTCAGCTCTTAGGCGCCGGAATTGAGTCCAGTTCCAGAGCCGCTGAGACCCTGTTCCCTCCGTTTGAGTGGTGGGTGCTCAGCACGTCTGAACATCTGGCTCAGAGTGTCTGAAATTGGGGGCCCAGTATCAGTGGCTCCCTTACCTCCCAACGTGGCTAAAGTGAGACGGGTCTTGTGCTGGTGTGTGTGTGAGTGCATGTGTGTGCCTGCATGTGCGCACCTAGGGGATTTACAGAGCAAGCCTGCCCTGCACTCATGCCGCAGCAGCTGTTCATGTGGCTCCTGTCCCATGGGGTTGGGTGTGTTTGCTCCCCACTCTGGGTGTTGCAACCTGGGCCTGGCTGCACGAGGTTGCAGTGCCACTCTGGTTTGGCCCAGCACCCCAATGGATGGGAGGGCAGCTGGACTAAATTTGAGAGAGTGGTGCCCTAACCCTGTGGAATCACTTTGCCTCTCTGTGCCTCAGTTTCCCCATGTGTAGAATAGGGATAATGATACCACACTTTGAGCACTTTGAGAGCTATGGATGTACAGTTCTGGACATCACTGATCAGGGCCAGCTCTAGGCCCCAGCAAAGCAAGCAGGTGCTTGGGGCGGCAAATTTGCAGGGGCACCAGAATCCAGCATGAGAGCTGAGAACCAACAGGGAGCCCTGGGAGCTGTAGTTCCTTGGCTAGCTCCCTGCCTATAGAGTCGGCCCTGGATCAAGGAAAGAACTACATTTCCCAGCATTCCCTCAGCTGCAATTAACAGGAAAGGGGGGGGAAAGGCGTGTAGAACTGAAACCTCATGCTGCAGCTTGCTGTAAATGGTAGGGACAGAGCCAGCTCTAGGTTTTTTGCCGCCCCCCACCTCAGCCCTGGGCTCCCCCTGCACCCCTGTGTTACCCCAGCCCTGGTCTCTCCTTTGCCCACACCACCTGCTGCCCCAGCTCTGGCCCCCACCTGCACCCCCCTTCTGCCTCAGCCCTGGGTTCTCCCCCCACTCGCATCTCCTGCCACCCCAGCCCTGGGCTCTTCTCCCCCCCCCTGCACCCCCACTCCCTGCTGCCCCAGCTCTGGCCCCCACTTGCACCTCCTGCCGCCCCAGCCCTGGGCTCTCCCCCAAAGAAAGAATTAGGTGGACTAAATGGACATTGCACCTCTCTATCTGAAGCCTAGCAAGGCAGGTACGTGGATCCCACTAGAATTTAAAATTAAAAGTAAGGGAGGGGAGGCTCTACTAGACTGGGCAGCTTTAGATACAGTACCAGGCATGTAGGAGGATTTACACTTCTCAGCCATGGAAGCAGAAATTGACTTTTCCAGATTTAGCTAATATTCAGAAAGGGAATCCAGCACCTGCCTTCCAGATTTGAACACCCTCAAAATTCAGGAGTGCTAAAGCTCAATTTGGGCAGCTGTTACTTCATTTCTCCCAAATCAAATATACTGATCCACTGTAACTTGCTGTAGGAAAAAGTAGAATAAATTGAGCAAGAAATGCTTCCCAGTGGTTATTAGGACTGGAATTGCTATTTTCATCAGCCATTGCTTTTTTATTATTATTATTATGTTTAAGTTTTAGTTTTATTTGTTTAAAAGGAAGACAGTGATATTGCATTGGCAAATTCCCCATAGAAACAAAGAATGGAACAAAAGAATAATAAAGGCACCTCAACTTTTCCTTATTTATGTAGGACAGTCTTATAATATGCATCCAGATATCCTCCAATCACACAAGCTGAAAATTGTTCCACTTTACTGCAGTTCTGTAACCATATGGGAACCAATCCTGTCTGTGTTCTGTGCACATCCAAAATTCCTGCTGAATGACTCGCTCTGGGAGCGAGTTACCAGTGACTCCTATGACCTGCGAGTTACCAGCCAAAATTTTTTTTGCTTGGGGCAGCAAAAAACCTAGAGCCGGCCCTGTCACTGATACAGTATTTCTGTTTTTGAAAGCTATGCTGTAGCTCAAACAGAAGCTCGGGGCTCAGTGCAGGAATGGCTAGGTGAAATTCTCTGACTTGTGTTATACAGGAAGGGAGGCTAGATGACCATAATGGTCCCTTCTGGCTTAAAATCTTTAGGGTACGTCTTCACTACCCGCCGTATCGGTGGGTAGCAATCGATTTATCCGGGATCGATATATCGCATCCCGTTAAGACACGATATATCGATCTCCGAAAGCGCTCACTGTCGACTCTGGAACTCCACCAGAGCGAGTGGTGGTAGCACAGTTGACAGGGGAGCCGTGGCCATCGATTCCGCGCCGTCTGGACCCCAGGTAATTCGATCCAAGATACTTCGATTTCAGCGCGTATCTTGGATCGATCCCCCCCCATGTGTAGACCAGCCCTTAGTCACTGATCCACCTCCAACACAAGTTCATATAATTTTAAAAAATCAGAAATGACATTGTGGCAAAGAAAATGTCGCTGGTCTGTGCTTATCTCCACCAGCACCAGGGATAACTTCTCAGAGCCCTCCTTGTTTTTAAGATGTCAGCACATGACCGTCAAGCAGAAATCTCCAACTTACACCTGTTCCTCAGAGAGCCCATCCCCAGTACCACCGCTCCATGATCGTCTGCACATGGTAATCACAAGCTCACCTCTCACAAAAACTCATCTCTCTCTCCCTTTTAAGTTTAATACCTCCTGTTTTTTTAAATAACCATTCAATTGCAAAGATAAAGTACCGCATAGTGTTTGCAGTACGATAAGTGCACTGTTTAACACAATTAGTAGGAGATAAGGACTCAGTTTTCCAGTTATCAAATGTGATTGTAAAACCCCACAGATCTTTCCCCTATTCTCTTCAGTTATTAAATATTGAGATAAAAGCCAGTCACTGGTCCCTTCCCCATGGCCATGGGGGGAGGGGAATTAGCACTTTCTAATTATTTATCAAAGAATGAGCCAAAATCCCCTTGTATTTTACCCCTTTTCTCCCTAATCATCAAAACATTGATATAAAATCCCACCTCCATTCCCCTGCCTGCCCAGCCCCCAATTTGAAGTGCAGGAACTTCTGGTTTGGGAGGGAAAATTGTTGTCTGGGCTCCCCAGCCAGGAGCGGCGCCAGGGTTTTTGGCGCCCTAGGCAGGGGTCCTTCCGCGCTCCTGGTCGTCGTTGTCAATTCTGCAGTGGGGGGTCCTTCCGCATTCCCGGTCTTTGGGGCACTTCGGCGGCGGGTCCCGGAGCAAGTGAAGGACCCACTGCAGAATTGCTGCCAAAGACCCGGAGCGCGGAAGGACCCCCAGACGCCGAATTGCCGCCAAGGGCGGCAAAATGCCGCCCCCCCCCCAATCCTGGTGCCCTAGGCAACCTCTTAGGTCGCCTAAATGGAAGCGCCGGCCCTGTCCCCAGCCCAAGTGGGCTGACAGTTACAGCCTGCACAATGATCAGCTCTCCTCTCACATGTGATTATAACATTGCATCCCCTTTTACGTCAAACAGAAGCGGAGAGATTTGCTGATTAGGGTCTGCATGGGCAGTGCTCATCTGCAATCTAATCTTTTGTTGCTGATGTAGGACTTATGATCTCCTTGACGTTACATGTCCTGGCTCTCCAGGCCTTGGATTTTATGGGACAGGCCAGGAAGCTGTCACTTAGCAAATATAACTGGCTTTTGAAACAAAACATTTACTTTGTGAGGAATTCAGAGTCTCTTGGGAAACAACTGGAAGACTAGGGAGCAGAAAAGTTTTCACAGGAGCCGCATTTTCAAAAATGTGGGGCACGTCCATGTGTTTGTGTGTGCCCCAACAAACCCCACACAACCAGGTCAGTAGGTTTCATAGTGGCAAAGAAAATCTGTAAAATGTGACCCAGGTGTGACTGATACAGATGCATTGCTCTGAGTTTGCAGAACACCTGAGACAAAGGCACGAGCTGTCCTGTGCATTTCAGTGGGTGCTGACTCGGAGGCCACTGCTGATGATTAAAAGTCAACATCAAAACGTTAGAATCCCTGAAAGTCTCCTTTGAGACAGCTCTTTTCTAGGGTTCCCTCAGAAATTGTGACTGCTTGTTTCCTGATGGGAGGCGCCAGGTCTAAAGTGTCCAAACACTTTCCCAGCATCACAGATGTTCTGTCTGCAGGGAGAGATCCGGGGGCGGGGGATCACGGTGTGAAATAGACTAAAGCCCCTTCTGAAATTGGCCTCTTTTCCCTTGTTACCCTGACAGGCTGCAGAACAACATCCACATTTCACTCCAGATCGTCCCATCCTCCCAGGAGATGGGAAAAATGACATGGCTGCAGCGGAGCTGGTGACCTTTGAGGAGGTGGCTGTGTATTTCACTGAGGAAGAATGGGCTCTGCTGAACCCAGCTCAGAGAGCCCTCTACAGGGCCATCATGCAGGAGAACTATGAGACTGTGACCTCACTGGGTAAAGGATTCCTCTCCTCTCAGGTATTAGAAATTGTAGGGCCTCTAAAATGCCCAGGTTTTGCTTCTGTTCTGGATTTTTCCTTGGTCCTTTTCCAGATAGTTTCACAAGTTTGTAGATGAAAAGCAATGAAGCTGGAAGAGCCTTGTCTACACTACAGCTGCTACTGGTTCAGCTGAACTGATGGGAGGGTTCGTTTCTTCCAACATTCCCTAGTGAAGAGACTGCCTTAAATCTCAGGAGGTTCAGACCCTCTAGTTCCCAGAGACCATGTGAAAAGGACTGGCCCCTCCACACCTCCTGTGGGACAGGAAATTCTGAGACACAATAGAGATGCTAACCTACCCTCAGGTTTTCAAGAGGGAAGAAGATGTTGATGATTCACAATCACTAAAATGCATAAAATCTCTCTCTTGCGAGCAGTGGCACAGAAGGCAGCGAACAGGGCTGCTAACAGAGGAGTTTGAGTGGGAGTTTACAGGGGGAGGTGAAAGGGGAGGCAGGAGGGCGAGGTGCCCTGTGTGCTGTGTTTCCCCAGGTGCAGAGGGCACAGCTGAGTAGGCAGGCGCAGACAACAGCAGCCATGAGCCAAGCAGCAGGGGACACAATGCAGATGATCGCATGCGGCAGCTGTGGTATGTACATGGTCCTAGCAGCGGTACCTGAACAGAGGTATGTGTGCATGAAATGCCGCCTAATAGAGCTGCTGGAGGAAAAGATCAGAGAGTTGGAGATGCAGGTAGATAGCCTGATAGAGTTTAGAAGGGAGTTCGAGCAGCTGATGAAGCAAAGGCAAGGAGTGGCTGAAGGGGAATACTCAGGGGTACAGGTGGAAGCAGGGGCAAAGACCTGTGAGGGGGGAATGCTGGGGGGAGAACAAGGGCAGTGGAAGCATGTGACCGTGAGAAGCAGGCCAAGGAAAAGGAGGGGCAGTGAAGGAGAAATAGAGCTCAGGAACAGGTTTGGGAGTTTGGAAAACAAGGAAGGGGTGCAGCAGGTGGTAACTGAAGTGGACAGGGTGAGGAAAAAGAGAAGAGCGGCTAGTCCCGTAGAAAGAGGGGAGGAGTTGATGGAGACATCACCAAATCTGGGCCCCGGGAGGATACAGGATGGCATAAGGGGGATTATAAGGGAAAATAGGAATGGACAGGGGTTGCAACTAGAGGGAACAGGGGATAGATTAGTTTCAGAGTAGCAGCCGTGTTAGTCTGTGGGTACGTCTACACTTACCTCCGGGTCCGGCGGCAGGCAATCGATGTTCTGGGATCGATTTATCGCATCTCGTCTAGATGCGATAAATCAATCCCGGATCGATCCCAGAAGTGCTCGCTGTCGACGCCGGTACTCCAGCTCGGCGAGGAGTACGCGGCATCGACGGGGGAGCCTCCCTGCCGCATCTGGACCCGCGGTAAGTTTGGACTAAGGTACTTCGAATTCAGCTATGTTATTAACGTAGCTGAATTTGCGTACCTTAGTCCGAAGTGGGGGGGTTAGTGTGGACCAGGCCTGAATCCACAAAAAGAACAGGAGTACTTGTGGCACCTTAGAGACTAACAAATTTATTAGCGCATAAGCTTTCGTGAAGTGGGCTGTAGTCTATGAAAGTTTATGCTCTAATAAATTTGTTAGTCTCTAAGGTGCCACAAGTACTCCTGTTCTTTTTTTAGGGGATAGATTAGTAGATCGCACTGTCACCAGGCAAAGGCAGGTTTATGTGATTGGGGACTCCTTACTGAGGAGGTTAGACAGGCCTGTGACCAGGGCAGACCCAGAGAACAGAAGGGTGTGCTGTCTACCGGGCGCTAAGCTATGGGATGTGGACCTGCGGCTGAAAAGGATCCTAAAAGGAGCAGATAAGAACCCCTTGATCATCCTTCACGTTGGAACGAATGACACGGCTAGGTTCTTGCTAGAGAGAATCAAGGGAGATTATGCCAGGCTGGGGAAGACGCTTAAGGAAATCGAGGCTCAGATCATCTTCAGTGGGATTCTGCCTGTTCCTAGAGAAGGGCAGCAAAGGGGTGACAGGATTGTGATGATAAATAGTTGGCTAAGGGAGTGGTGCTATAAAGAGGGCTTTGGGATGTATGGCCACTGGGAGGCTTTCGGGGACAGAAAACTGTTCTCACGGGATGGACTTCACCTGAGTAGGGAAGGAAATAGACTTCTGGGAGGAAGGCTGGCTCATCTCATCAAAAGAGCTTTAAACTAGGAATTTGGGGGAGACGGTTGGGAGATGTCCAGTTAATCTCCACACCAGATTATAACACTGAGAGGGAGGACAATGAGATAAGAACGGTTATAGCCGGGGGGACGAGATTGGACATAAGGAGGAGGGGGGGATGGATACTAGACTAATAGGTCATATTAGCAGTACGGTGTCCATACCAAAAGGGATAACAAATGTGAGAGAGGCCAAATGGCATAAATTAAGATGTTTATACACCAATGCGAGAAGCCTAGGTAACAAAATGGAGGAATTAGAGCTCCTGGTCCAAGAAATGAAACCGGATATCATAGGAATAACTGAAATGTGGTGGAACAGTAGTCATGACTGGAGTACAGGTATGGAAGGGTATGTGCTGTTTAGGAAAGACCGGATCAAAGGTAAAGGTGGGGGAGTAGCATTGTATGTCAATAATGAGGTAAACTGTAAAGAAATAATAAGTGATGGAATGGATAAGACGGAGTATGTCTGGGCAATACTCACATTGGGTAAAAGAACTACTAGAGCCTCCCCTGGGATAGTGCTTGGGGTGTGCTATAGACCGCCGGGATCTAGCCTGGATATGGACAGAGAACTCTTTAATGTTTTTAGGGAAGTAAATACTAATAGGAACTGTGTAATCATGGGAGACTTTAACTTCCCGGATATAGATTGGGGAACAAATGCTAGTAACAATAATAGGGCTCAGATTTTCCTAGACGTGATAGCTGATGAATTCCTTCATCAAGTAGTTGCTGAACTGACGAGGGGGGATTGCCATTTTAGATTTGGTTTTGGTGAGTAGTGAGGACCTCGTTGAGGAAATGGTTATGGGGACAACCTTGGCTCGAGTGATCATGAGCTAATTGGAAAGATTAACAGAATTAAATCGGAGACTAAGGTTTACAATTTCAAAAGGGCTAACTTTAATAAATTAAGGGGACTAGTTAGGGAAGTGGATTGGACTAACATATTTAGGGATCTAAAGGCAGAAGGCACCTGGGATTATTTCAAGTTGAAGTTGCAGGAGCTGTCGGAGGCCTGTATCCCGAGAAAGGGAAAACGGTTCGTAGGCAGGAGATTTAGACTGAGCTGGATGAGCAAGCGTCTCAGAGGGGTCATTAAGAAGAAACAGAAAGCGTACAGGGAGTGGAAGATGGGAAGGATCAGCAAAGAAACCTACCTTATTGAGGTCAGAGCATGTAGAGATGGAGTGAGAAAAGCCAAAAGCCATGTAGAGTTGGACCTTGCAAGGGGAATTAAAACCAATAGCAAGAGCTTTTATAGCCATATAAATAGGAAGAAAACAAACAAAGAAGAAGTGGGACCGCTTAAGACTGAAGATGGAGTGGAGATTAAGGATAATCTAGGCATGGCACAATATCTAAATGAATATTTTGCATCGGTATTTAATGAGGCTAATGAAAGGCTAAGGAATAGTAGAAGCGAGACGGATGGGAATAAAGGAGTGGGGATTGACATTACCGTATCCGAGGTAGAAGCCAAACTCGAACAGCTTAATGGGACTAAATCGGGCGGACCGGATGATCTTCATCCAAGAATATTAAAGGAACTGGCACGAGAAATTGCAAGCCCGTTAGCGATAATTTTTAATGAATCTGTAAACTCGGGGGTGGTACCATTTGACTGGAGAATAGCTAATGTGGTTCCTATTTTCAAGAAGGGGAAAAAAAGTGACCCAGGTAACTACAGGCCTATTAGTTTAACATCTGTAATATGCAAGGTCTTGGGAAAATTTTTGAAGGAGAAAGTAGTTAAGGACCTTGAGGACAATGCCAATTGGGACAAATTACAACACGGTTTTACGAAAGGTAGATCGTGCCAAACCAACCTGATCTCCTTCTTTGAGAAAGTAACAGATTATTTAGATAAAGGAAATGCAGTGGATCTAATATACCTCGATTTCAGTAAAGCGTTTGATACGGTACTGCATGAGGAATTATTGATTAAATTGGAAAAGATGGGGATCGATATGAAAATCCAGAGGTGGATAAAGAACTGGTTAAAGGGGAGACTGCAGCGGGTCGTACTAAAAGATGAACTGTCAGGTTGGAGGGAGGTTACCAGTGGAGTTCCTCAAGGTTCGGTTTTGGGTCCGATTTTATTTAATCTATTCATTACTGACCTCGGAACCAAATGTAGGAGTGGGCTGATAAAGTTTGCGGATGACACAAAGTTGGGAGGTATTGCCAATTCGGAGAAGGATTGGGATATCCTGCAGGGAGATTTGGATGACCTTGTAAACTGGAGTAATAGTAATAGGATGAAATTTAATAGTGAGAAGTATAAGGTTATGCATTTAGGGATAAAAAACAAGAATTTTAGTTATAAGCTAAGGTCGCATCAGTTGGAAGTAACGGAAGAGGAGAAGGACCTCGGAGTCCTGGTTGATCACAGGATGACTATGAGTCGGCAATGTGACGTGGCCGTGAAAAAAGCTAATGCGGTCTTGGGATGCATTAGGCGAGGTATTTCTAGTAGGGATAAGGAGGTGCTGGTTCTGTTATACAAGGCACCGGTGAGACCTCATTTGGAGTACTGTGTGCAGTTCTGGTCTCCCATGTTTAAAAAGGATGAAATCAAACTGGAACGGGTACAGAGAAGGGCCACTAGGATTACCCGAGGAATGGAAAATCTGTCGTATGAAAGGAGACTCGAGGAGCTCGGTTTGTTTACCTTAACCAAAAGAAGGCTGAGGGGGGATATGATTGCTCTCTTTAAATATATCAGAGGGATAAATGCCAGGGAAGGAGAGGAATTATTTCAGCTCAGTACTAATGTGGACACGAGAACGAATGGATATAAACTGGCCGTCGGGAAGTTTAGGCTTGAAATTAGACGAAGGTTTCTAACCATCAGAGGGGTGAAGTTTTGGAACAGTCTTCCGAGGGAAACAGTGGGGGCGAAAGACCTCTCTGGCTTTAAGATTAAGCTTGATAAGTTTATGGAGTGGATGGTTTGATGGGATAAAGTGATTTTAGTCAATAGGTCAATAACGTGCCATCGCTGGTAATTAGCAACAATGGTCAATGATGGGATATTAAAAGTTACTACAGAGAACTTTTTCCAGAGGGTCTGGCTAGAGAATCTTGCCCGCATGCTCGGGGTTCAGCTGATCGCCATATTTGGGGTTGGGAAGGAATTTTCCTCCAGGGTAGATTAGCAGAGGCCCTGGAGGTTTTTCACCTTCCTCTGCAGCATGGGGCAGGGGTCGCTTGCTGGAGGATTCTCAGCGATTTGAAGTCTTTAAATCATGATTTGGGGACTTCAACAGCTGAGTCAAGGGAAAGAATTCTTCCAGGAGTGGGTGGGTCAGCTTTTGTGGCCCGCATCATGCGGGAGGTCAGACTAGATGATCATAATGGTCCCTTCTGACCATAGAGTCTATGAGAGCACTGATCTCTGGAGATTGAGTAAGAGGTGAGGGGATTGGTAATGCTGATGTGTTAAAGTCAGCAAGTTCCCTAGTGCATGGTGATCACTGGGTTAGATTCTCTGGCCTCTGTTGTGCAAGAGCTCCGAGTAGATAATCATGAAGCCTCCTTTTCTGCCTTGAAATGTATCAGTGTCTGTGACATGTCAGGGTAGATGCCAGGTCAGAAGCCAGACTAATCAGCAGCTGTGCCACTCCATTCTGCCACCTTCGTTGCCTTTTAATGCCTTGCTCAATAGCCATTCACAAACAGCCTTCTAACATGCAAGCCTGTGTGTGTGTGTGTGAGAGAGAGAGAGAGAGAGAGAGAGAGAGAGAAACTGCAGCCTTCCAGGCACACGGGTTACACTTTGGATCTCACCAGCCTGGGTTGTACTTCAGGGTGACCCCAACATACCCCCAGTCTTAGATTTCCCCCCAGAAAGGTGTGTCCTGTATTGTTCAACCCTCTCCTGGACAATACAAGTTATATTATGTCAGTTATTTCTTTAAAAAGAGTAATGTACACACAACTTGTCACCCCAAATGGAATTTCCCAGATACTTCAATGTAAATACACTGGATTAGAGAAAACAATAATACAAGTTTATTAACTACAAAGAGAAAGATTTTAAGTGAGTGACAGTAATGAGGCATAAAAGTCAGAAATGTTTACAAGGAAAATAAAGATAGGACATTTACTAATACATAACTTAACAAATTATATCAGATTTAAGCAAAGTTTCTCACCACATGTTTTCTGCAGTCTCAGGGACCAAACCCTGCACGTCAGGACCCTTCTTCCAGAGTCCAACAAATGCTTCCTTTGTCTCTTTAGATGCAGAGAATGTGATAGGCAGGAAGAGAGAGAATGGGTCTTGCGGTGATTGTCCCTCCTTTTTATAGTTTCAGTCCCCCTCTTGAAAAACATTTCCGGGTGGGCACCAGGAGACAAAAAGGCTATGTGAAAGGATATTCCCTGCTGATTTTTTCTTACCTATTTGAGCGTCCTTTTTTCCCTGTTTGATGACTCTGTTTACTGCTTCAGTGAAAATTAAGCAGTGCACACATTCTTTGTTTAGGACAGACTAGTTTTCAAATGATAGCTCACAAGGCATATTTTGTACAAAAAATATTACAACAGTGTGTAGGGTGTGAACACAGGGGTACATTCTGTCACAATGTCCTACAAGGGGAACAACACATCCCCCAGCAGGTGTCTGATTCCCCTAAAATGTCTCTGTGACCTAGATCCCATCCATTCAGATCCTATGTCCCTCAGCACAGAAAAAGGCTTGGTTCAAATCAGGGAAAGTTCTTTGTAACAAATATTCTCTGTATCAATAGCAATCCCTGGTCTCCCCGGTCTCCTTTCCCAGGATTTGCAGTTCCCAAACCTGCTGTGATCTCCTGGCCTGGAGCAAGGGGAAGAACCGTGTTTCCCAAATCTGCAGGGCACTGAGGAAAGTGAGATCTCCAGGGGCTTAGGTGAGGAATCCGTTATCCTGACACAGAAATGTTAAAAGACAAATTAAAAAATTGGGATTCCCACAAGGGCCCCGTGAGCTCATCCAGGTCTGGATCATTCCCAGCAGCGGCTAAACCCTCACAGCATGTGTCACCAAGAGGCATCAAGTCTGGCTGCCCCCTAGTGGTACCTGCCTTGCTTCTGACTGTTCAGGTGGAAGGTGGAAACAGAATGGGGCCTCTCCTCTGGAGAAGGGTTGTGGAGAAGGGGGGAAGATTCAGAGCCTGATTTTTCAATTGCCCCAGCAATTATTTTGGGTTGTTTTCCCCTTTCCTATTCCCTTTCCCACAGCACAGGGAGTGCCTCCTGTCTGGATTCTCTCTCTGTCCCAGAAGGTCATCGGACGGTGAGTGAGACCGAGGAGGGGAACCCTCATCAGGAAGGTTCAGAGCAAGTGGAATCGCTTGGGTCGGTATTGGCAAAATCTGAAGGGGATGTTTCCCATGGTCAGTGTAGACCAGAAATAGAGGAGAGAAGCCACCTAGTGGAGGCACGGGGTCAGGATCCTGGGGACGGTTTTCAGGACCTGAAAGAAATTATGATCGAACCAAAAATCCATATGAGAGAGAGTAAATACACATGCACTGAGTGTGGGAGACGCTTTGGGCAGAGCTCAGACCTTATTGTACACCAGAGAACGCACACGGGAGAGAGCCCCTACAGCTGCCTTGAGTATGGGCAAAGCTTCAGCCACAACTCCAACCTGCTCCGGCACAGGAGGAGCCACATGGGGGAGAAACCCTTTATCTATCCTGTCTGCGGGTTTCCAGCTTCCAGCCCTGCCCAGACCCATTTCCTGCAGCACCCCGGGACAGCTTGACTTTCCTGGGACAAGGTGATGAGCAGAGATAGGAAAAGCCAGTTCCTGCCTCTGCCTCGTCCCCACACTGTGAGAGAAACCCTACAACTGCCCCGAGTACGGGCAGAGCTTCAGCCACAGCTCGAATTTCCTGAGGCACCAGAGAACCCACACAGGGGAGAAGCCCTTTCAATGCCCCAAGTGCGAGAAGAGCTTCCAAGAGAGATCAGACATCTACAGGCACTACAGAACCCACATGGGGGAGAGATCCTACCAGTGCCTTGACTGCGGGAAGGGCTTTGCTGTGAACTCAGACTTGAGAACACGAGAGTTCACACGGGAGAGAAACCTTATCAGTGTCTGGGGTGTGGAAGGAGCTTCAGCTGGACCTGCCACCTGATTGCACATCAGCGAACGTTCATGACCTATAAGGCCCCCAAGAGCAGAGGGGGGAGTGAAAAACACATTTACTGATCTTCTTGTGTGTCAGGGGAATTCAGCTATGGCATATCTGTCTGCCTGTCTCTGTATGCTTGTCCCTAGTTCCTCTCCCCTTCCACCACCACTGTATGGCCCTACAAATGCCATATCTGTTCTCCTTTTGCTAGCCTTGCTGTGTCGAGGTTCCTTCTTGGGATGTTTCTTTTGGAGTGAGGCATTAGTGGGGGTAAGCCAGAGCGGTGTAGAGATCTGATGTCAGCTGGGTATAGAGCAAACTTTTTGGCCTGAGGGCCGCATCGGGTTTTATAAATTGTATAGAGGGCCTGTTGGAGAAAAATGAGTCCTCACTCTGAGTTTGAAGCAACAAGCCAGAGGCAGTTTATTCTCAAGCAATTGCAAAAGGGGGAGAGTGCACAACGGCAGGTCTCCCAAAAGAGAAACAATTAAGACAAGCATTTATACCTTTTGTTACATACAGTAATGATCAACAGCTGCATTTTGTTTATACATATTCCTTCCAGATAGCTTACTTTTCTCAGCAGTTCTTGCTATAGTCTGCATTCCATTCTTAACTAACACAAGGTCAAAACAACCTCTCTTACAGTTCTTTTTCACTCGCCCAGGCCCTGCCTGGAAGTCTCGCGTTCTTAGCTGTTAGAGTTAGCCTGACTCTTGCTCTTCCTAGAAGACTAAGATGTCTGCGCTTTTTTCCACTTCCACAGGCCGGTTAGGGGAGGGAGTCATGGCCGGGCCCCCACCTCCTATCTGCCCCCCCAGGACTCCTGCCCCATCCAACCCCCGCTGTTCTCTGACTGCCCCCAGAACCCCTGCCCCTGACTGCCCCCAGTCAACCTCCTGTTCCCCTCCACCACCATCCACACCCCCGCACCCTGACCACCACCCCGAACTCCCCTGCCCTCTATCCAACCCCCCTGCTCCCTGCCCCCTTACCGTGCTGCCTGGAGCACGGGTGGCTGGCGGCGCAGCTGTGGCTGGAGCCGGCCACATTGCCATCACCATCGCACAGCATAGAGCACAGGGTCAGGCTCAGAGAAGCTCACAGTCCCGCCGCCCAGACTAGCATTGAGCCGGCAGTGGAGCAAGCTAGCTGAGGCTGCGGGGGAAGGGGGACAGGAGGGGAGGGCCAGAGGATAGCCTCCAGGGCCAGGAGCTCGGGAGCCATGCAGGACGGTCCCGCAGGACGGATGTGGCCCGCGGGCCCTAGTTTGCCCACCCCGGTATAGAGCAATGCTTGCAACACGGATATGTCAACTGCCCTGCTACTGCTGACCCCACACTATGCTGCTGCAGCTGCTGGGAGGATCCACAGGTTAGGCTGGGAGCGAGTGGGGTTAGGAGACCAGGATAAAATGCCGCGGGGAAGGTCAAAAGCATCCCCTGTAATGACAGTGCAGCCTGGAAGTATTGGCTCATCTAGCGGCCACAATCCAGCCAGACTCAACCCCTGGCCAAGGTCCCCGCTGTGCTTTGTTCCGCCCAGCTTCCAGCCTCAGCTGCTACTCAATAACTGCTGGGTGAGGGTTTGGGTGTCAGCTCAGCCCATGATTAGCAAGGGAGCCCAGAGTGTGCGCCCGGTTTAACAGTGGCCTCTCCCCACCTTGGATGGAGTAGGGGAGATAAGACCTGAGGGAGTGAATGTTTTCTCAGAGGGTCCCCATATTAAAACAATCTCAGGGCTGATGGGCAGCTGGCTCCAGAGGGTGGCCTGGAGCCATGGGTGGCAGCAGTGGGCACGTTTCTCTGGGACCTTGTCTCTGTCTTATTTGGTTTGGAAGGTTCTCTGTGTTCTGGACGGATCAGTTGTGTGCTGTGTTTCTGTCCCCAGGTGAGCACAGAGAGGGGGCTTGACTGTCCTATCAGAGGGCTCTGGCTATTGCTGAGGGAGAGGAGACTGCTTTTTCATTACCGCTGCTCAGTCTGGGCACAGTTGAGCTTCCTAGGTCAGATGGCGCTACAGTAGCCATCACCCTGTACCCATCACCATGTCGGAGCCCAGGCTGAGCAGCTGCTGCTCCTCAGTGGGGTTTGTGCGGGGAAAGCCCTTCCCTAGCGCCCTTCTGTGCCCAACCGGGGGGCTTTCTCCAGGGGCTGAAACCAGCCCCTGGGGCAGCCCCGGGCTCTGCCGACACCAGCTCCTGAGGGGAAAGGGCGGGGGCCGGGCAGGAAAGTGACTGCTCCACCGGCCCCTGATCACCCTAGCTCTGCTCCCGAGCGGCAGTCTGCAAGTCCCAGAGCTGCTGCCCTCCCTGACTCCCCCAGGCTCTCCCCTGAGTGCCTGCAGGAGCCGAGCCAGCTCCCAGAGAGTGAACATCCTAGCACCAGGCCAGGGACCAAATCTCCCAGTCCGAGAGGAGGGGAAAGGGGGCAGGAAGGAGACATGGGGAAAGACTGAAAAGAGCAGCAGGAGCAATAAATGGGGAGGGAGGTTTCCAGCTCCCAGCCCTGCCCAGACCCATTTCCTGCAGCACCCTGGGACAGCTTGACTTTCCTGGGACAAGATGATGAGCAGAGATAGGAAAAGCCAGTTCCTGCGTCTGCCTCTGCCTCGTCCCCACACTGCTGGAGGAATGTGGTGTACTGGGGACAGTGTCAGGGGGATACCCCAGAGCATCTCCTTTGATTCTGCTCTTTTCTAGCATTTGATTCACAGACTGTTACCAGGAATCTCTTTTCTGCTGTTTTTTCCATCCCCTTTTGAAAAACTCAATTTGATTTTCAAACCTCCTGGCAATGCCAGCTGTACCAGGCCTATCTCCCTGCTCAGAGTGGGTCTGGTCTCTGTGTGGCCTTTCACATAATCTGGCTGCTTCAAAGGTGTAGTGACTGACCCAAGAGGTCCGTGGGGTCATGTGTATGAAGCCCTAAATCTCAGGACACTGAGTTCCTGTGCGTGTATTTGTGTAGGCGAGAGGCCAATTTTGGGGGGGAGGCAATTTGATTCCCAATCCATCATAATGAGGTACATGCCCATTACTTTCTGGACTTAGAGGACACAGGTGACCCTGAGTTGATCAGTCACTCTGACACCGCCTGGTCCGGCAGAACCCCTGGCAGGGGAGAAGTCCCCTATCAGCCTCTCCTCATTGCTCCAGCCCCAGCTGCTGGGCCTGAGGCTTCTCTGCCAGCTTGCTGGGAGAGGGAATTGCTTTGTAAACCTTTCAATTCACTTCTCCTGCTTCTGCCCCAACTCAGTTGGACAGTTGGTGAAGCTGGTCGTGCTGCCTTGAGGAAGTTGCCAAGTGTTAGACATTCCTCTCTCATGTTCCAACTCACTTCATCACCAGAAATGCCAGTTGGCCTCTCTATGAATCATAGAAGATTAGGGTTGGAAGAGACCTCAGGCGGTCATCTAATCCAATCCCTTGCTCAAAGCAGGACCAACAACTAAATCATTCCAGCCAGGGCTTTGTCAAACTGAGCCTTAAAAAAACTATAAGGATGGAGATTCCACCACCTCCCTAGGTAACCATTCCAGTGCTTCACTACCCGCCTAGTGAAATAGTATTTCTTAATATCTAACCTAGACCTCCCCCACTGCAACTTGAGACCATTGCTTCTTGTCCTGTCCCATTTCTCACTGCGTGACGACATGCAGGTGAGCCCCCAAATTCCCCATGTTCCACACAAATTGTCAGTGCTAAATATTGCTATCATGAGAAACCAAGAATCACAAAACTGAGCTGATAGCGAGAGTCACGTTCAGGACCTGGTCAGACGGATTGATCTGCTGGTCTCTTCTGGCCTCACACTCTGTGACTCTAGGAAGGGATCTCACAGCATTTCAGTTTACCGCTGGAATGTTTTTTGGTGTGCCTTGCTGTAAGTCTTTTTCACATTTTGCCCCAAATGTAGCTCATGGCAGGTCTGGCCCTGCCTCATGTGAGGGAAGTTTTGGTCAGCATCTACACCAATTTTGTAGCATCCCCAGTAGCTGGGGCAGCCCACGTCAGCAGGTCTGGCTCCTCTCTGAGCTGCCTCACTACAGGAATTTCCCAAACCATGGGGCTGGAACAGCTGTACGGAGCTTCTTGCCACCTCCAGCCTATCTGGGCAATGTCAGAACAAACTTTTTCCTCCTCGTCAGACAGCTGGGCCACAAATGGCAATCAGACCACCAGGAAGAAAGAAGTTCTTTATTGCTGAGATAGGAAATGATTATATAAAATGACAGGGGTTAATGCATTGACAAAGCCCTGGCTGGGATGATTTAGTTGGTCCTGCTTTGAGCAGGGGGTTGGACATGATGACCTCCTGAGGTCCCTTCCAACCCTGATAGTCTGTGAATCTATGATTCTAATACAATGCTCAGCATTTGTAACTTATCAGCCAAGAGTCCATGCTGGGCCCTGACGGCTTTTCAGCAAAAGGAAGACCGGGGAAGACAAGGCAGAGAGGATGTTCCTGGCCCATTTACATCACCCCTTGGCTTAAGGTGCCTGGCTCACACAATCAGCTCCAGGTAGGGAGCAGGGTGTGCTGTTAGCTACATCGCTAGTAGTGTGTAGCAAAGTTCCTTTAACACAGAAACCAGAACAGATCCCAGGGGGCTAACCAGGGATTTTCGAGCTACCACCTCTTACAGTGTAAATCCTTCTCCCTATACTAGGCTTTTAACATGTTGGCTCAGACCCACCTTCAACACCTAGCTTTTCTCCTAGGGAAGACACAGCTGATAGTTTCTGTCTGAGGTGGGGTGACAACATTCCCTATCTACTGGCAGATAGTCCTTTGCTAGCATTTCTGACTGCAGCTGCAGGCTGAGCAGAGGTGCCCGTTGAAATGTCTGCAATGCCAGTTCCCCAATCCCCACACTGAGAGGAGGGTTGGCAGCGCTCCCCTGCAGGCAGCTAGGGGAGGCCCCGCATTTCTGGGGCTATTTTGCAGAAGCATATAAGGCAGAATGTGCCCCCTGAAATGATCTCGCACCAAGAAATTGCGTGGGGCGGGAGTCCTCTTGAAGGTTAAGTAATTAAAAGGCAGGCTAAGAAAAACCCCAGTTTATAATATTGTCATTAGTTATTATTTAAATCAGCATTTTAGTCTGGCATCAGGAACATTCTCTTCTGTTTTTTGAAAGGGCCTTATTGCTTTAGTGGGTCTCTTACTCTCACTCTTCACATCACTGAGGCCCAGTGTGAGCTTGGTCAATACCCAGAAGAAAGGGACTATTTTCTCCCTCTTGAAAGGGACTGGTTGGGAATGTCAGATCAGCTTCTTAGTCTCAGAATTGTAAAACACCACCTGCCCCACACATAGTCCAGATACATGCCGACCTTCCTGGGGCTCACATTCAGGGACAGGAGGCTCTTTGGGGAGGTGGGAGCCCAGAGCTGATTCCCCCGCTGCTACCAAGTCCAGAAGCCCTTCTAAGGTTTAAAGCTGATCACGCCTTTCCTTCTCCACAGACTCCCTGGCCACCCCCACAGTACAGTTTTCCCCCGCCCCCACATCTGCCTCCCAATAATGTCTTCTCGAGGTGAACCTCACAGAGCCCAGCACACATTGCTCAAAATCAAATCTCTTGTGACTTTGGGGTAGGGCCTTCCACTCCACATTCTATTCCACAGATTTCTGATCTGGAGACACCAGGAGCTGGGATTTGCTGTGTCCGGGTCCAGGGTCTCGTCCTCTGCAGCAAGAGACAGAACGTCAGGACAGACCAATAGTGGGGTGGGAGGAGAGGAGGAATGGCGCCAGAGCATGACTGCAAAGCCACGCTGGTCAGGGTTGATGGGTGAGGGGCAGAGAGATTCAGAGTAGATACAGCCCCACGAGAGGGAGAGACAAGCACTGAGGGAAGCTGGGTCCACTGCTCAGCATGGGGATGGGAGGATAAGACAGAAGGAGAAGACTCTGTGTCCACAGCCAGGATGCGCTCAGAAGTGATACCGCAGCCCAAGGGAGCCCGGGGCAAATATGACAGAAAATAACAAGGGGATCTTGGGGAAGGAAAAGCTAAACAATCCCTCCCTGAATATGGCACAGGGGGAATGGCCCAGCCAGCCACGCCCAGTCCTACCAGGAATGGTCAGGCAGCAGACACAAGCCGACCCAATCCCTGTCCCACCTTACCCAATCCCAGGGAGCAGCAGTTCTGGAGATCGACAGTGAAGCAAGAGGTTGGGGAGCAGAAAGTATGCTGGAAAAACCGCAAATCTCCTGCTGTTCCCCAGGTTTTAGAGACCCCCAGAAAGAGCCACAGCTGCCTTCAGGTGCCCTGAACTGACTTAAAAGTTTGCTGGATTGGAGCCTCAATGTCAGAATATATTATAATAATAATTAAGAACTGAAAAGTCAAACTATTCAGCTTTGCAATGTTAATAGCAAAAGTCAGTCTTTGAGACGCTTCGATCTAAATTCAAGTTCCTAAACTTCAGATCCAAACCCATGCCACTTCATATGAGTGTTCAGGTTTCAAGGTCTGAACTGGCCCCTCAGAAACATAAAGCTGAACTGTGAAGTTGAAATCTGGACCTAGAGCTGATCTTCCTCATGTTCTGAGTGGGTTGGATTATGTGTCCCAGTTTTGGGTCCATCGCTAGTTACAAGTAAACTGTAACGAGAAAATGGAGTTGTAGGCAGGCTCAGAAATGTGACTTGAACGTTGCTGCTCACTGGGCTGGGCACAGGAGATTGAGCACAGAAATCTGTTTCCATTTACTCTCCATAAATTCTTTCAAGCCACTCTCCTCCTGCCAGGAAATGTTTTTACAGATTTGTTGCTGATGCCCCAAATTTATCATTCTATTATACTATAGATACCAGAAGAGTCAGATGCCAGAGGCGACATCATAGCCCCCAGGAGGGCTAGCATGAGATTTTCGATACTTCTGATGCCCAAGAGAGCCAAGATCTTGTAGACCCAGCAGAGAGAACGGATTCAAATGGAGCGGGGAAATGATTTTACAAGGTTAAGTTAGAACTGATTCCTGATATAATTATTGGGTGCTGATAAAAGATCAGGATTGGTCTGCAAATAGCTCTGTTCTTTAAATTGCTACAACACCAGTGCATTCCAGAGCTTCTTCATGTGTAGCTCTCTTTTAGAACAGTATCCATCTGCTATTGCATGGAATCGAAAAACATGACATCAGAAGCAGCTCTAGAAATCAAAACTCCATTGTCTCTTGAGTACCTGTCCTGAACCCCACTTATGAACCACCATAACCTTTACACTGTGTCCTCTGCCCCGCTATCAGCAGTTACTAATTGCTCCTGGGCTACTTTAATTTGTATTCCTCTATTACTTTATTATAGGTTTTGTGATTTTTGTGTCATTATTCCTGAGCAAGTAATAAAACACATTTCTGTTTTGAAAAAGCACTGCCTGGGTATCTATCCTTTGAGCGGAAGGTTTTCTCCCTGTCATCCCAGGTATAAACCAATTTAGTCTGGTCAGGGAATTTCCAGAAGTCCATAGGGTGATCCTTGGTAAGTCTTGGCAATTCTACTAGGGTGAGCCCCCACTTTTCACCTTACAGGAACAGATAGATGAATACCTGGGTCTGTTCTTGGAGTAACACACCTGCCTGTGGTTCCAAACCTGAGCAGTGCTGAGACCCCCATGAGCTAGGTCAAAAGGCCATTGAACACTGCCCCCTGCTACCCAGATCTAAAGTTTTTTATCCCTTCACCACTGGAAATCCTTAATTGGGAAAATGTCCTGAATGCATCAAACCACTTACCCTCCACTCTGTGGGTTTCTCTTCCTCTGGTAGATGGCTGACAATTTTCAGGAGTTTCGCCTGACAGGGACAGTTCGTGTGAGAATCACTCTTTAGAGCGGCACTGCTCATTGGTGGAGATTATTATAGAATGTGCATTTAGTATAAAATCTAAAAAAAACCACCTTGGAAACAATCAGAAAACTCAGTTCTGCAGGGCGCCTTGGCCTTGGAGGGGCTGCGATGCAGGTCTGAGAGTCGAACCCATTTCCCATGTAGCTACTAGCTAAAGGGGCTTGGGACTTTCTAGACTTGTGGAGTCAATTGAAGTTTTATGTTAGTGAGCACAGCCCAGCAAGGCAATAACCCAGAAAGTTGGCAGCGGCCTGGCCCTAAGTGCAAGCTCTGTGGGACAGCAGCCCAGGCGGCATGGGTGACTCTAACGTGCCCAGCACACGGTGACAAGATAGGGTTGATAATTGAAAAGGTGTTTGAAATTCAGTGTGGCGTCTTTTTCCCGCTCCCCAGAACGCCCCTGATGACTCCTATTTTCTGTCCTCCCAGTCGCTGAAAAGTGACTCTAAAATGCAGCTATTTGTGACGAGGCAGGGAAACTCGGCTGGCACCTGGCTGGATTTCTCTCCCCTGTCCCCCCACTCCACTGGGAAGGCACCTCAATAGCAGCTTTTTTTCCACCCCCTTCTCCTTGGCAGAGGAGTAATTTCTCTCCTCCGTTTTCCCTGTCCCAAGCAGGGGAAGAGGCAGCTTTGCTGGGGGCAGGCTCAGGTTCAGGGTTCAGGGAGACACAGACTGTCACTGCAGGGTGATTGCAGAGCACTTTAAAGAAAGCTGGGTGTTTCTCTCAGAGGGATCTGAAGTGCGATAGGTATCAAAGGTGATTATTAGAGGGCGTCCTTCACAGCTTTCACCGGACCCAAAATAAAAGCTTATTTTCTGAAGAAGCTAGTAATTAAGGGGGAATCTACATTGGGAAAGGGGCTCCAATTTCACCACCTTGATTTAACATAGGTACCCAAGCTAAGGTAAATTGATAAAGATTAAGCTTGTTCAAGTGTCTCTGCATTAGGGATTTTCTGGGTAAATTTTAAATCTAGTTAAGTGGCACAATTTTTCTAAACTAGGTTTTGATATAAAAATATACACCTTAAAGGGATGGCTGGCGGAGGTACAGGGTCAGAGTTCAGGCTGATTCTGGAATTTACCTGTGCATTTCATACAATGCTAAAGCTTACTTTTGTAACTACAGCATCCAAATAATGTTTTCAATAAAGGGATATTTATTTACAGCCTTAACTCTTTCATAATGATTTTTGTATCTGAAGATTAGCCATAAGTAAAACTCCTACCCTGCGGTGCATCGTATCTGTAGCCCTTACCCACTTATATGATCGTGTAATGTGGGACTCATTTGTAAGGAAGTAGAGTTAAGGTCGCTGTCACTATACTGTCACGCTGAACAATCTGCTAAGCAGTGTCATGAAGGCAGCCGGTTCACGCCTCGCTCCTGGAACCAGCATGCCCCCTCACTCCCCAGCTTGGGAGCAGTTCGAGGTCACATATCCATTTAACTTAAATCATGTTGATGAAGAAAGTATCTTAGCCCTGGTCGACACTAGGAGTTTAGGTCGACTTTAGCAGGGTTAAATCGAATTAAGCCTGGACACGTCCACACGACGAAGCCCTTTCTTTCGACTTAAAGGGCCCTTTAAACCGGTTTCTTTACTCCACCTCCGACGAGGGGATTAGCGCTAAAATCGGCCTTTGCGGGTTGGATTGGGGTAGTGTGGACGGAATTCAATGTTATTGGCCTCCGGGAGCTATCCCAGAGTGCTTCATTGTGACCGCTCTGGACAGCACTCTCAACTCAGATGCACTGACCAGGTAGACAGGAAAAGCCCCGCGAACTTTTGAATTTCATTTCCTGTTTGCCCAGCGTGGAGAGCACAGGTGACCACGCAGAGCTCATCAGCACAGGTAACCATGATGGAGTCCCAGAATCGCAAAAGAGCTCCAGCATGGACAGAACGGGAGGTACGGGATCTGCTCGCCATATGGGGAGACGAATCAGTGCTACTTGAACTCCGTAGCAGTAAACGAAATGGTAAAATATTAGAAAAGGTCTCAAAGGCCATGAAGGACAGAGGCCATAACAGGGATGCACAGCAGTGCCGCATGAAAATTAAGGAGCTAAGGGAAGCCTACCACAAAGCCAGAGAGGCAAATGGAAGGTCTGAGGCAGAGCAGCAAACATGCCACTTCTATGTGGAGCTGCCTGCCATTCTAGGGGATGCAGTCACCACTACCCCAACCGTGTGCTTTGACTCCATCAATGGAGAAACACGCAACAGGGAAGCGGGTTCAGGGTACGCGGAAGATGATGATGATGATGAAGACAATGAAGATAGCTCACAGCAAGGAAGTGGAGAAACCGGTTTCCCCAACAGCCAGGATATGTTTATCACCCTGGACCTGGAAGCAGTAACGCCCGAACTCACCCAAGGCATGCTCCCAGACCCTGAGGGCACACAAGGGACCTCTGGTGCGTGTACCTTTGTAAATATCACACATGGTTTAAAAGCAAGCGTATTTAATGATTAATGATTAATTTGCCCTGGCAATCGCGGCCAGTACAGCTACTGGAAAAGTCTGTTAACGTGTATGGGGATGGAGCGGAAATCCTCCAGGGACATCTCCAGAAAGCTCTCCTTCATGTACTCCCAAAGCCTTTGCAAAAGGTTTCTGAGGAGGGCTGCCTTATCCCGTCCGCCATGGTAGGACACTTTACCATGCCAGGCCAGTAGCACGTAGTCTGGAATCACTGCATAACAAAGCATGGCAGCGTATGGTCCCG